>NW_020653945.1:650506-662258 GCF_003589595.1 Hyposmocoma kahamanoa
AGGAGAGGAAGGGATAAGGTTGAATAACTCTTCAGAGCACTCACCGTCAATTGACACCGTTGACACCGTGGATAACCGTCAATTTGCATAATAAGCGATTAAGTATTTTAATAACCGGCAATTTATCTTACCACCGCACTGAGTCCTTAATAAATTAGTCTTTCAAACCTGACGTTGGCGAAATCGTCGCGTAAAACGACGAAGCCATAGATAGAAAAGATGAAGTTGATAAACTTAGTAATAGATATCGAAGACAACCCATATACACACATCGACTCTTTGCCACTATAGTTATAGTTGGCTATAAATAATATCCCATCTTACCTGACTAGACCCCTCTTCGAGCTCCTGCAACTCGTTCTGACTGCGTTGGCTGTGGCTCTGGCCGGGGCTGGCGCTATTCCCACTGTGCCCACTGCTGGACTCCTCCTCCACGGCCACATTCGAGTCCATGATCTGACAGGCCAGGCTCTTCAGTTTCTCGATTAGTATCTGCCCGTTCTCTGCGCAGTTCAGGCCTGTGAGTTTGCTGGGCGGAGGCCGGATACCTTTCTTTGCCAATTCGATTTTTACCTGAAACAACAGCGTTTTAATTTAACTTTTTATTGAATTGATATTCAATTACTTTTAATTTGAAATTACTCCACTAGTTTATTATAATTATTAATAGAAAAATTATTAATAAAAGATCGAACGCTCAGAAAAAATTCCTTCGGTCTGGCCGGATTCGAACCGACAGACGTCTTCTAACGTACCGTGCCAGACGCTATACCAACTAAGCCACGCAACGAACCAGCGGACCTCACGAATTCTTCCATGTGCTTGCGTCGTATCTTTGTATTTGGTTTTTCAACGACTTTTTAGTCGTATCACCATCTGATGCCCTAAATATGCAACCTAAATTGCACTTCAAAAAGAATAATAAGAAGAAGCTCCAACTGTAGGTGTTTTCAAACCTGTTTCGGTATATGTGGGATGATATTGCTCTGGCTGGCGACGATGCGGCGGCACTTCTTGCAGCGGTACACGATGGGGTCTGGCCTCTCACGGATCAGACCAGGGTCCGGCTTCACCAGATCCGCAAACAGTTGGGGGAGGATTTTCACTGAAATCATAGTCGATGTCACACAAAACTGAAACTAAGCTACAGCTCAAAATTGTTTTATATCCTAAATAATCAAGCGCTTTTGGTCTCTTGAGATGGTATCCTCCAACATGCCGATGATTATAGTCTATTAACACATATGACTCCAGTTTTTTTGGATCTGAGAACTGCATATTTCAGTCTACGCTGATACGCACTTAATATCAGTCCTGGGAACTCTTTATTACAGGGTTTTTTTAACCTTCTTTTAGTCATGGACCCCTCTCGAAATTTCAAAGAGCCCACGGCTCCTTTCCGAATAGATGAAAAAGAACTTCTTGTGGTGCACGGTTAAACTTATGCAGGTTTTCGTTGTGATGCCATGTTTAGATGAATAAGTATTCTTTTCATAAAATTTTTAATAATAAATAGAATAATATGTAAGGTTCGCGGGTTGCATTTTAGCGCGTTTCCCGATTTTTATATTAATGCATATAAAAATCATAATAATTAAAAATATGTTAGGTAAGCTCCTGTATGGTTTGACCGAACCGAATATTGACGCTCAGGGATATGCGGATGACCTAGTGATCACAGTTCGAGGGCACTGCCAAAGCACCATATCATCACTTACAAGGAACTCTTGACACCATTTCCGCATGGTGTCAAGATAACGAATTATCTATTAACGCGGAAAAGACAACCATAGTCCCTTTCACTAGAAAGCGGAAACTAGATAAACTAGTGAAACCGATCCTTGGTGGCAGGATTGTGAGTTTTCCGCAGAAGTTAAATATCTTGGGATAACCCTAAATCAAACCCTAACGTTAGGAACTGCCATGTAGCTAACACGGTCAACAAGGCAAAGATGGCCTTAGGTATCTGTAGTCGTACGGCGGGACAGCGTTGGAGTCTAAAACCAAAGATGACTCTCTGGTTATACAAGGCAATGTGATGCCCTTAGTGTCATATGCCTCCATTGTTTAGAGTGGCAAAGTCAATCAAACAACCACTATTGCCACATTGAGCAGTCTACAGCGTGTCGAGTGCTTGCTAGCAACGGGAGCCATGTCCACTACACCTGGGGCGGCCCCAAATGCATTGCTGAATCTGACTCCCCTGCATATATTCATACAGAAGGAGGCCGGTACCAGCATGTACAGGCTCACCACCAAGTTAAGAACTAGATGGCTCTCCCAGACATTGAGATCAACCCAGGACTCAATTCTGGAACATCCTGTTCTGGAAATGACTTTTGATGTCATGCTTCCCAAGCAAAACTTAAAAAAACTCTACCCACACTCTAGCACATGTCAAATATTAGGCAGAAAGATAATAAAGAGTGTAGATTCTACCACGAGGCGGATGAAACTCCTGCTCATCTTCTCACCCAATGTTACCCCCTGATGGGCGTACGAAGCTCCATACTGGGAAGGCACATGACACAACCAGACGACATTTAATCTGTCGGAGCCAAGAAAGTCCTTCATTTCATCAATGCTGTCGGACTTGGCTCCGAACTGTAATTAGTGGTGATCACAATAGATCAACTGATGGTCGCAGTGATGAGGGGCTACATATGCCCCGAATGAAGCCACCCTAACAACAATAATAATAATAGGTAGGCTCGTTTTGGACCTCCGGTGTTCATTACGCGAACCCCTTAGGGGTCCTTGGACCACAGGTTAAGAAACCTTGTGTACGGGCATTAGATCTCGCCACTCACTTGTTAAAACCCCATTACAATTCTCTACAATGTACAATTATATCACTCAGCACTTTAGCGACTCCTCAAGATAGTTATGCAGTTACAATGATTAATACAAAGGTCGAGCACTAAATAAAATTCCTTCCGAACCAGCACCTTCAGCATACCGTGCCTGACGCTCTCCCAACTGAGCTACGGAAGGAACCAAGCAGACCTTACGGATTTCTCTGTGCTTGTTGCAGATATTTTTAATGGTTTTTTTTTTAATTTTGTCATTTGCGCCAACTGTGAGTAATCTTTGAAAATGTTTCTTCACTCAGTCAGGTACCTTTACAAGGAACTTTTTTAATTATTAATAAATTTTAACAAACTAGTGCAGTAATTTTACAAAAAAAATCATTTACTATCATGGTACTAAAACTTCGATATTCTTCAATTAACTTAATATTATTATCGAGTTCTTAGTTTTCGCGATTGTTACACATAGGAAATGAAACTATTTTTCCGAATTTAAATCGCGTATATTTGTTTTTTCAAACAAACCGACGTTTCGGGCCCTTTGCAAAAAAAAAAAGGTCCCATGGTGACGGTTGACTGTCGGTTTGTTTGAAAAAACAAATATACGCGATTTAAATCCGGAAAAATAGTTTCATTGCCTATTAATATTATTATTCAATTTTAATTATTTTTAAATTCAATTCATTTCATAACAATGATCACATTTAACATGTCAAAATATTATAAAATTTAAAGGACTTTAAATTAAAACTACTGAAAATATTTTATTGCAATTTAGATTAATTAAAATGTTTAAGAAAAAATATCTTTGAAAACCCTGCATTAATATGAAAACAATGCATCAACATACCAACAATATAATAAAATTCAGTCTTATGTCAAAGATAAATACAAAAATTCCTTCAAATTATAATAAAATTTTATCTTCCTTCACAGATAGTTTTAATTCCTCAATGTGGTTAATTAGGTATTTTTCCAAAAAAATAGCTTCATTTCATTTTTGAATTCAGATGAAGGCAAACTTGTTATTGCTGCGGGCGATTTATTATATAATTTGATTTTATTGTACAGGTCGTGTTTGTTGATTTTAAAGTAATTTAGTTGATGGTTGTGCTAATTTTAACCAAAATTGAAAATTTCGTTTACCTTTTATTGTAAATTAACAATATTTTTATCTTAGTCCGATATGAATATCATCGGCAATAAATTGACGAGGCTCCAATCTGGTAATGAACACGGCAGATCATAATATAAATTAAAAATAAGGTCAGTCCAAGAATCGGTCCCTGTGGAACACCTATACTGCAACAACAATGTGTACAGCATGTTCCTCTTTATGGTTACAATTTGTGACCTGTTTGAAAGATACAACCTAATCATACTTAATTCAGTCCCAGAGATACCGTAACATTCCAATTTATTCAAGAGTATGTCGTGTCTCAAACAATCGAGTTTGTGAGAAAATTTAATCAATAAAACACTTGGTCCCTTAAGATGTGTCTCGAGATCTGAATAAAGGAGTCACTTATTGAAATGGAATCAAATTAAGCCAAGCAATGAGAGCGGAAAAGATGTTATGCGTTATGTGGTCATAACGGAGTTTAAACAACAATGTCTTTTTCTGTTTCACTGCTGGAACATAAAGCTTTCTATCCAGCTCAAGGCAATCACGCAAAAGTATGTTGTCTACCTAAGATTGAAGCCATCTACTGTATATTAGTTATTAACGCGTGACACAGTCAATTATGCACTATTCCACTAAGCAAATCAACTGATTAGGATGCATTCAACTTTCTAAAGAAGAAATTTATATTTCACTCGCTGTGACCAACCTGTTAACCATGACCTTAGCAATACTGTCAAAAACTTTCTTCGTTTCAATTGATCCAAAATTAACAAAAACACTCAATACTTTATTGCTTTTCCATAATGTTAAAGTGTTACAAAATATATACAGTATGCATTTATGGACCCTGTCGGACACAGTAATTTTGTAATCTATATTATCATGTATTTAAGTATTATTGTGTATTAATACAATCAATATAATACTTTTATTAATTTGCACTTGTTGAAGCATCTATTTACGTAGATATAAGCAATATAAATACTGTCATTTGTATAATATAATATATTGTTTTGTGACTAGTAAATTCTTTATTAGTTTAATACTAGATAACTCCAGAACATAATTTTGCTTCACTTTATAATGTAATAACAGTTATCTGTATTGTAAAAATGCATGTTTTTATGGCTGATGCATTTATCTACTTACCTTGTTTTAACTTCTGTCCTGCCATCTTAAGCCGGAACTGCTTGAACCGTGGATCATCCTTGTTCAATCTGTAGCCCATGTGGCCGAACAACTTCAACTGTGCTTCGAAGCCCAAGTTGGGGTGCACAAAGTTTCGTTTAGTGCGGACCAAGGCCAAAGCATCATCATAGCACAGGCCATACTTCTCCATTATATAGGCTATAACGACGGCAGCTGAGCGGGACACGCCGAAATAACTGGAAAAGACATTAGCAGTGAGAGCATCATTTACTGGGTTACAATAACACAATTATAAATACAGCTTAATCAACTATTTTACTGTACTATGCACATACATACGCCTGCAAGCATAATACATGCAAGCTCCTTCTTTTAAGATACAAAGTGACAGAACAAACACGTCGAGTGTCTGGTGGTTAGTGACATGCTTGTCCATAACCGATGCAGTGCCGATAAGAGATTTAAATCGCAATCGGAAAGGTGCTACCACTGCGCCCGTCAATGTGAGATATAAGTTGAAAAGAACATTTACGCTTAAAAACCAAAACACAGTAATGCTCAAATTACTGCTTGACATCAAAAATAGGTAAGGTGGTAGTAGTTCCCTATAACGAACACTTTCACTCTACTACTACTGGTAATGAGGAACCAGAATAAACATTCCATACTCCAAATAAGTGATAATCTACAGGCTTTTCAACATTATATAAGTTACTTTGGAAACAGTGTAGTCAACAGGTAAACAAATGAAATTTAAACAATTTAAAATATGTGTCATAAAAGTACAGCCTACCAGTGTACCAGCACGGTGCCTCCGTTGGCAATGGCTTGCTTGATGAACGCATTGGTGTCAGGCAGGTGGCTGATGAGGTCATCCTTGGGAACATCAGCCACTGATACAGAAATAGCCCCAGTTACTTACAAATGAGTAATGTCTTATAAATCTTTCATAGATTTCTCATAGATGGCGCTACGACTAAAAAGTCGTTGAAAAACCAAATACAAAGACATGACGCAAGCACATAGAAAAATTCGTGAGGTCCGTTGGTTCGTTCCGTGGCTTAGTTGGTATAGCGTCTGGCACGGTATGCAAGAAGACGTCGGTTCGAATACGACCGGATCGAAGGAATTTTTTCTGAGTGTTCGATCTTTGTATTAATAATTATAATAAATAAACTCTGTTTTGGAAATATTTTTTGAATTCTTTAGTTTTCTAACAAAATAAAAACCAATAACTGAACATCTAAGCATGTCATAAGTTGAGATCTAATTTAATTTCAATATTATTATTTCATGTAGAAACAATTTTATCTCACATTTAATATATTTGAAGGTGAGCCCGGTCCGGTCTAGGATACTCCTTGGTAGTGGCACCAGATCAATGGTCAGGATGTGAGTGATGCCCAGGCGTTCCAGCATCTTGTAATCCCTTGCACAGGCTAGGTTACCTGTAATATATACTTCATATAGTTCAATTACAACTAATATTTTCAAAGTTAGTAATGGTGTAGGTTATCCGCAATGTTTTAGACACTAAACCTTATTATAGTTTTGGTGTCAACTCTTGTCTGTCAAAATATTCTTAACAATGTATTCTACATTACAGTTACAAAATGTTAAGGTTAATATTTGTTTATTTTTATTTGACCTTTATTGCTGATTAACAAAAATAAACTTACATACTAACTTATCCAATATACAAACATACAACATACTGAATATTGCTCAAAATCTGTTCTGTTAACTCGATAACTTCAACATGTCCTAAAACGTAGGCATCTTCCAGAGTTATTTTGAGAATGCATTTCAAGAAACACTTTCCTTTCATGTAATGAATAAACGCTTTGGTTCCAGAAACAGTTACCAAAGAAACAACATCATCGTAATGAAAACAACACAGACTCACTCTGGAAGTTGTTTATCTATGGCTGCAAACAAGTTACCACATTAGCATTACATTATGTTACTGTGTAATATATCATTGACGGCTATCATTGGCTTGTGCGCCTGTACTCGTCGCACCAGGCATATGCGCTCCTTATATGCGGGTACGGCCCGCTCAAATTATGCAAAACACTCAGTTTTGCACAGAATTGTGCGCACGTACGAGGACAGATTTAGGGACGTCGACATTTTCTTTCTTTCACGCAATCAGTTCCTTAACGCTTTCAAAGAGCATCCCCAAGTTATAAGTTTAAGTAACAACTAGACAGAGCAAAACTTCCCACTATCACCCCTCCACACACACACACACACAAACACACACAAGCCGTCATACAAACAAATTCAATTACACAATGATCTAATGATTGTAAAAGACAATTTAAAGTCGTATAATCTTGAAGAATAATATGATTGTTTTTTAATGTGAATTTTAGTTGAAAGATTTGGTATTTCATTTTTTTTTTCTCTTTTGTTTTTTCAAATCTTAGTATTAATTGAAAATTTGACTGTTGTATAACATCTCAGAAATAGCTTAAGTAACGTCAATATAAATGTTAAAAGGTCAAACTTTATAATTGGCTTTATAAGTTTTTAATCTACAATTGTATAGAAGATGTAATAGCTGTTAAGTTTGCTTATAAATAAATAAATAATGCACATGTGTGCGACTCCATACAAAACAGTTTCGTTCCTTCCAATCCTGCATTACACAATAAGACTTTATTACTACTTCATTAGGTTACATTTTATAATATAAACTCCCGTAAACATTTATAAGCTATTTTAATGCTTCTTTGTGAAATGGATTTTGTACTACATACATTCAATTGATATTTCTATGACAAATTAGGGCAGCAAAAGGTGCGCCTGACAAAATGAGTCAGCCAGTACGAAGCCTGAAAAAGCTAATTTTTTAACTGTTTCAGGAAACTTTATTTTCAGAAAAAACTATTACATTTCGGTTTACGAAAAAAGACGTTATAACTCAGCAAACAGACAAACATTTCAAACTTATAACTCCGCTGTTTTTGCATCAAATGACATAAAACTTTCAAGACATAAGTAGATTCTTAAATTTTTATTTTTACAAATTGTGGGGGATATTTGTGAGCAAATGGAACTGTAAACAAATAAATAGGCTTAAACTTACCTAAATACAGGCCATCATCAATCTGATCAACGCTAACGTCCAAATCGTCATACAAGTTATTGATCTCCGAAGCATGAATCTGCACGTCCGCTACTTGCTTAGCCATTTAATTACAAGCTAACACTGAAAGTAACCACCCATATATAAAATACATATTTATTGCTCAAAATGCAAAGAAATGCTGTTTTTCATGATTGTAAACAGAAGTTACCTCAGTTCGTGAAAAATCAATACATCGAACTAGGCACAAATAAACCGTCTTTTTTACTTCACACGTGTGTAACAAATCATAATAGTTGAAGATATGCACAGAGTATTCTTTAAATTACAATTAATTTACTGAAACAACGTAAATTAAGCGTGTTAAACGTATAATTTACTCGCCCGCCGTTTTTTGAAGTTGCACTTATTTAGTTCACTATTTTATCAAGTAATTCTAAATGGAGATGGTGCTCTACAAAATGTTTCAGAATTTGTACTGTCTAACATACTTATGCACGATGAAAATGTACAAAAAAGGTGTAACTAGACTCTTGACATTGACAGTTCTGCACTGTCGCCAACATAATAAATGCAAATAAAATACGTACGTATTTAATAGCGCTAAATTCAAAAAACTTTCAAAAATTAGTTTAAAAAGTTTTCTAAAGAATTGAAAGACTTCGATATTCGAATTCACAAACAAATGAAATGGATGTAAAACCATAAACTAAGTCACAAATATGTAAATTCACAAAATTTTTAAGCCCTGGCGTAGAATAATAGTCATCAGTTTCATAATAAACAAACACTTTCTACCTCTATGCATACTATTAGCATTGGGGTTAGCGTTATATAACCATAGGTAACCACACGAGTGTAGTCGGTTACTCAAGCTGGTACAACAGCTTACCATGATGTTGGCAAGAAACCTTGGACTTCGCTCTGTTTCAAAATTAACAAAGTTACTTTCGAATGTATGTAATGATTAAGTTAAAAGTTAAGTAATTCAATATTAGTGTAGCGGTGAGGTGAAATCATGAATGATCAAGGGAAAATTGCGCAAATAAAGATTTAGCTCTGTGTGGGTATATTAGAGTTATTGGCACTCATGCGTTTTTAAATAATTTTACAATTGGTAGTAAGTACTAAATAGATAAATGAAATTGTCTTTTATTTATTGTAATTAAGTTGTAAAATACTTAGTTCTCATTCTTGTGGTGTAAGTAGGGAAGTGTGCTCATTTCGAAATTCCAAAAAAAACCATAATTATTCATTATTGAGGTTAGTAGGCAAGTGGTCTCTGGCCGTGGCCGAGAGACCTGCCTGCGACCTGTTCACGAACAGCGGACGACCTGTCGTGACGAACAGCGGAATCAATGGCCTGGTAAGCGTCGACACCAGGTAATTCTTCCGCGATTACCTTGCACTTGAGTGTCCATCGACACTACGCAAAATACAACTGGCAATCGATTTGATTATATAATTATATCTAACACAACCGTACTCTTGGAGGAACGTTACTATATATAAAATATTTTGTAAAAAGAACATCTGATTTGGCATGGTGGAGTATAAATTGAGCTATATTAGTTAAGTGTACTAAATTTAATCAATATAAAATATATTTAAAAAGCGAAAGCTTAAAATATAAATATATTTGTACATGAGCCGTTAAATTATTTTACTTTTTTTTTAGATACCGAACAAATTGTTGCGCCTGATGGTAAGCGACACGCCTTTCCACAACAGTTGCAGTGCCATTCAGAGCTTTAAATAGCAACTGAGGGGCACTGCCACCGTGACCGTGACGGGCATAAGTTGACAAGTTCCATGTGCCTGTAATTTCACCAAGTATTAAAAAAGTGCATTTGCAACGATTTTGAAAATAACAAGGTAACGTAAATTTACTGCGCGTTATTTGTTAAATACATCCTTACACAGCTGAGTAATGTCATAGAGTCGTTTCTAGACGCCTAAAGTCAAACCAAAATGTGTACCAAGGCCGACAAAACATTGATTACGTATTTAATAAAGCTTGCAGCGGATAGTTACAAAACTTTCGTCACTTAACAAAAAATACTTCCAGAGTGTTCTAATTACATCTAGCCTTGCATTGCAAGGTCTTGGTTAGAAACTACGTCCATTATTAGTAGGTTTATAAACAAGCAACCAAATTTATGTGCTTACCTTTTCAAATTTTATCATCATCATCTCAGCCCGTTAACATCCACTGGTGGGTACAGGCCTCCTCTTTTATTATACGACTTTGAAATAAAATCAAAGAAAAACATTGCATCTTTGTGCTTATATCTAACTGTAATACAAGGTAGGTCAGTGGTAACACATAACTCGAATGTTGGTAATACAATTAAAAGTAAAGACGTAGTAAAATTGTCCGTCCTTTGGAACAGGCTTTGGAAAGCATTGATTTTATTTGTTTCTTGAGCATTGGCTATAGAGCCATCAGCTTATGGTAACAAATAATTAACAAACTCAAAACGTAATAAATAATACTTAACCTAAAACTTAATTTGTGTAAAAACTCATAACTAAAACCCGCCATTTTTTTTCTGCTAATTTTCCGATATTTTTCGCGGGAAATCGTTACACGTATCTTTACGGTGACCTTTTTGACTCTTCGAGTTGCAATATTAACGTGATAAACCTTATACAAGTAAGTAGTTTTTTATATATATTTTTTTCTATGAATTACAGGAAGGCAACACATGACACGACGACAGTCTTACCCTAATATTTTTGTATGAGAGTATCTATAGCATTATTTCCAGTTATTTATTCCCAACTGTACTGTATTTCTTAGTGTACACAAAAATAACAACTTCTTTCGAAACACCGTCATTAAACTTCGGTCATAAGTAATCCAATCTCGGCTTGTTAGCCCAGATGCTGTAGCAAGAGTGCCTGCGTCTGTCTTTGGCTGTTGCACATCAATTTGCTCAAATTAGGCTCGCAAACAACATTTCCACAGCGCCGAATTGAGTGCAGGCAATTACGTCATATACGTCTATGCAGTACGCAGTGATTCCAATTCGATCTATCATTTTGTGTTAAGATTGCAGTTACTGATTATGAGCGTAAAGTATCTCCGACATCCTGTCACTCCGACACATAGTCTTGTCTTTTTTGCAAAGTTTACCAAGCCAATGTTATGCAATTTCTGTTTGAAATTTCGTTAGTAGTAGTAATTTTTTTCTAATTTATGGCGCCTAATTAGCTATACTGCCAAATGTTTAGATATTTTTTAGTTGGTACTGTTGTTTCCGTTCATAAACCGGAAAAGGCAATAATCATTTAATTTTCTGACATTTTACGCGGGAAATCGTTGCCTTTACGTTGGCCAATGGCCATTGTGGTCAATATTATAATAGCCCCTCATAAACACCGTTTGGAATTGCATTGCCTTAGGCGCTAGAATTATAATTCCGACATACCTATTTTCTATGAACACTTTTGTAAACACTGTGTTGTTAATATAGAAACAACCGTATAGTACGTTTATTTTTTTTTTAATATTAAGTGACGAAGAGAAGAACGAGCAAGAAACTCTAGGGATTGCTCTTTTCAAATAAA
>NW_020653945.1:667258-682877 GCF_003589595.1 Hyposmocoma kahamanoa
CAACATTTCATCGCATTGCTTTTATTCACATATTATGAACTTGTAAAAAAAAAGAAAAGTAGTTTGTTACTAGTACACTAGTTATGTATACCTGTAGAGATTTAATCATATTCCACTCAACAAGTTTTACAATAACAAAATGGGTCGATAATTTTTTTATGCTTCAATATGAGAACAATAGATTTTTTTATTAACAACCCTTTTGATATCAAAGAACAAAAATCGAATTGAAATAAAAACACAAATTACAGGGTCTTGAATTAGAATGCTTTGACAGTATTTTGTTGCACTTCAAGTTCATAAATATATTACGGTAATCTACCAAGTCTCTACTTAGGAGCTCAAATCTCCTTGGCTCTCTACACTCGCGTTGATAATTTTGTATTCAAGCCTTTTCATTCTTGTTACTTTGATCTGGCCTTCTCAAGAACATTGCCATTCTTTTCCATATAAATGCAAAATTTGACTCGACTGTTTTTAAACAAAGACCCAAAACTTTTGCATTTCATCCTACTCGAAGTCTATATTTTCCTAAATTGATAAAAGAGCATTGGCAGAAAAACATTTACTTAAAAAAGATACGTGATGAACAGGGATTCTCGTCACAGCGAGTATAGATTTCATCACAGTGTAGCTAGCCTACGAGGTTCTTCATATTATTTTGCGAACATGGTCTCGAGAATGCGATCAATAAATAACTAGGTACTTAGAATAAGCGCATCATAAAATAAGATATTTACTGATAAAGCGTTTTGCGTCGACCAAAACAGAAACATGTCGTCGTGGATAGTGCAGATCCGCGAATGTAGTATTGGCAAAAAGCGCGTATCAGCCCCAAAACCAAATTTCACAGGAGAGGGATTTAACGTACGTAATCACTTTGTTATTTCAATGGCTACGACTTGCATTTTTGCACAGTAAGCATTAATTTATATCGTCCACAGACTGATAACAACGGATTCCCGTAATCCAGGCTAATATGATTGCCACGAGATTTACGTGAATTTGATTGGCCACTAAATTACCGATATGGAAAAAAACATATTCCAATGCTAGTTATGCGTAATTGCATTTTCCCCGACGATATTACACAATGTGTCTCATTTTTTCTTTTTTTATTATCATCATTCCATTACCCCATACACCTCACTGGTGGGCACGGGGCTCCTCTTAGGCGAGGGTTTAGGCCATAGTCCGCACACTGCCCCAATACAGGTTAGTAGGGTTTTCACTCTATTTCCGAGAGCTGTGAACCTTTTTCGACGTGCAAGTTTCTTCACCGAAAAGTTCATGGTAGATTTCTAATTAAATTTTGCGCATAAACTCCAGAAAACTCATTTTGAATCCACGGCCTCTGCTGGAAAATTGCTATGTTCTCTACCTTTTGTGCTAACAGTAACTTTTTTTTATAATATTAAGTGACCGGACGAACAAGTCGTGCGCCTAGTGGTACACTCAGAGCCTCAAAGTTCTAAGGGGCACTGCCACTGTGCCCGTCACCCTGAGACATAAGTTGACAAATCCCATGTTCCTGTAATTTCACCAGCACCCCTACCCTTCAAAACCGGAACGCAGTAATGCTAACATTCAATTCAATTCAAGTTTTCATTCAATTCAAAACAATTCAAAACTTCAAGTCAATTACCTAAGTTGCTACATCTTAACTTACTTGAGAAAACTTACTTACTTCTTCAACTAAAGTGATACCTAGTGCAAAGGTAAACAAGGGAACACGGTTAGATAACGCGCGATAATACGTAGCGACGTGACAAGCGCATGCTGCACGGTGGCTCTTTTGCGTCAACTATAGTTCCAACACAAGAGAAATGTGACTCAATATAAATCAATCTAAGAGTATTTAAAAATGTAGATATAGCCTGTAGATCCTTGTGAAAGTGTTCGTCCGGGAAAGTACTGCCACCTTACCTATTTCTGCCGCCAAGCGGCAATATGAGCATTTTTTTTCAGGGTAGACACCACAGCACCCATACGTGCTGGTGAATATGCTGTCACGTGGAACTTGTCAACCTTATGTCTCAAGGTGACGGGCGCAGTGTTAGTGCCCCTCATAGCTTTATGATTTAATTAAATCTCTGAGTGGTACTGTAACTGTTATAGACAGGCGTGTCGCTTACCATCAGGCGCATGATTTCTTCGTCCCGTCACTTGGTATTATAAAAAAAAAACACTTTGAAATCATAATATGACGAAATTATCTAGAGTTTGTGAACTTACTTGACTGCCTCTGTGGCCGAACGGTTACCATGCCGGACTGCCACGCAGAGGTCCCAGGTTCGATTCCCGGGCCGGGAGAAATGTTTGTATGGCTTACATTTATTTCTCTCGTGAGTTTGGGTGTAATTTGTGGTTGTCTATGTGTGTGTCCATGGCACCCGCGACACAGGGTTTCCCTAGTGCGGGGCTATGTTGAGTGTGTGCGTTATTTATTTGTTTATTATTTATTTACTTAAAATTTAACGAATACATAACCATCTCTGCTATAATTCTCATTTGTATTGACTAAGTATATAATTACCAGTGCAACCGTAATACTATGCCGTATCACGTGTGTTATGTCAACTCCTTTTGCGTCCACGCCTGCTACGCATCAGTTCGTCTGCTAACAGGATGGTGACCTAACTGCACAATTTTGTCATCTTGTCGCATGTTTTTGTTTTTTTTTTTGTTGGCATCGTAACATAACCTTTCCTAACCTAAAATGGCAAATCTTTAGCAAAAAAAACTGTTCGAAGCCACTTTAAGTTATTCCGCACTATTTCCTACCAATATCGGATTAGACACGCCAATTTAGAGTTTGACTAAAATGCTTCACTATGCTGCACTACAATGAGTTTAGCATTTGCTCAACAAACCTTATCTACATTTACTTCCAGAGAAAACATCTAGCACTTTTCCTTCTTCCTTTCTATATATTATTATATATTTTTTCATTATTATATATATTTCATTCAGACAACTTTATGGACCTCACATTTTACTTAAGGACTGCGTTAGTATACACATTAAATATTGTTGTTTTCGGTGCTTTCCAGCAAAAAATGTCTTTTGGTAACAATCACCCTAAGTAAGTTTTTTTTATAACACCAAGTGACAGACGAACAAATCGTGCGCCTGATGTTAAGCGACACGCCTGTCATAGCAGTTGCATTGCCATTCAGAGCTATAAATCGCAAAGATGTGAGGGACACGGGCACTACACCTGTCACCATGATTCATAAGTTGACAAGTCCCATGTGCCTATAATTTCACCAGCACCGTTACCCTTCTTTTGCAAGGACCTGAAGAAATAAAGAAAGAAAGAAGTCCGTTATCTACCCAGGATGCTGCGAGAGGCCATTGAAATTAAAAAACATCCTAATTACAAAAGGGAAGATGGTTTCTTAGTACCACCAGTTTGGGATCCAGTATTTCCTCTAATGAAAAATCCCAAACAGACATAAGACTGCAGTACTAATTAATATGTTTTAGTTTATTCTAATTTCTATTATTAATTAATAATAAATTGAACTTAATAAAAATTCATTCAATAAAATAATTTGGAAAATTTAATGTAGCGTAAATTGGAATGTTTTCTTTGTAAAATTAAAAATAAGGTTTTTAATTAATAACTATTGTAACTATGGTGAATAAATAGGGTGGTTTGCATCAATATTAGACATAACTGTTTGAAGACTGTACCACCTCATTCAACCGTGACCATGGGACCTGTAAAGGGCCCGAAACGTCGGTTTGTTTGAAGAAACAAATATACGCGATTTAAATCCGGAAAAATAGTTTCATTTCCTATGTGTAACAATCGCGAAAACCTAAGAACTCGATAATTTTAACTGTTTTTAGAATAGAATTTTGTGCTCTATCTTTTGCTATTTAAAACGGTTATTTAACCATTTGTCACTTAGCCGCTTTTTAGTTAGCAGATTACTGCTCTGCGGCAGAAATGCTTAAGGTAGGCAGTATTTCCCTGGACGAACTCTGTCTACTGCTAATATTGTAGTGGCGCGTAACGGGGGGAATCGTATGGAGTAGGCGCTAGTCCGTAATCTATAGAGCAGCGAAACTGTCTTTTTGCGCATGATGGTATAATAGTCATCAGTACGCGCCTGCGCAAACATTCCAGATGCGCTGCAGACACGTAAGTAACCAAACCATCAAAGCTTTCCCTTTACAATCCTAGTCACTACATCATCCTTCACACAACAAAGCTCTCTCGTTACACTGTTCCTCATTCTATCTGAAAGTTCTACTATACATATAGCGCCACATCTGCCATAGCCTTTTTTGACACGCTCTGGCTATAACGGCAGACGCTACTTCTTTATCTCATTTCCGGCTTTCACTCTCTGTATAAAATCTACTTCTCGGCTACCGCGAAATCATTACCTACCAACAAATACACAAAATTCTTTAACCTGCTTTAATTTATATTTAATTAATTTGTAACTAAGTAAGTACATCGAATGATAAAATAATTTATGTTATCGACATGTTAATGCGACGAATGAAGGTGCCTACAAATATCGACTTTTTCGGCGAAAGAGCTTTTTCTAAGTAACTGCAAAGTCAAATATGACACTCAAGTAGTGAGAACAAAAAGTGTTTTAGGTGTAAAGAACAAAGCCTCGCAAAACGGTCATATTACTATAACGACGGCGTTTTGTGAGACTACTCTTCGTACATTACAATTCGTTGTGGCAATATTGCACAAAAAAGTTGCTCGCTATTGCTTCACTCCAATACGATCGCGTCCTTTCGAGTGGTGCTGTGAGTCAGTGGGATACTGCCGCATCATGCTCACTCAACGATTCACGCACCACGCATGGCCGATTCAATTTCATCATATGGAACTTTGGACTGCTGCTAATGTGATATTACCTAATGGGGAGCTTGGTTCCATCATTGCAAAGTAGTGGATTATGAAGAAAATTATGCAAACACGAGCAATGTTGATTTTAGATTAAAGTTAATAAAAAGACTGAAAAGTAGACAAAGCTAACAGTATCGGGACCTCGTGTTCAATATGATTCATATAAGTTCCAGCGCTCCTTCATTCTACAAAATCATATCTAACTAATTATTAATTATTAGACAATAAGTTGAAATACGCAGGTAAGGTACAATAAAAGTTTCAATACTAGAAAGTAAAATTAGGATTGAATGGGATCACCGCGGCCAGGTACCCAAGATGCTGGCAGCGTTCCTCCTTTGTATATAACTGTAAGTAAGTATTTAGTTGTACGTAAAATATAACTGTTTTCTTGTGATTTTTTGCCTTTTTTCAATCATACCAGAATTTCAGAGGGGGGCTTGAAATTTAGGTAAATATTCTCAACCAAATTGAATTTTATATTTTAACATGGGATATACAGGTAAGGTACAATAAAAACTTAAATACTAGAAAGTAAAATAGGATTCAATTATATGAATAAAATTGGTTCCCTGCCGCATGGTGTCCAAGATGTCCAAGCGTTCCTCTTTTGTACAGCTATGCTAATGCGTCGGCCAAGCCGGCCCTTGGGTTTCCCAGATTGTTATTTAATTTTTTGAATAAAATTTTGTACAGACGAAGGGCATCAGGACCCCACGGGCCAAGGGTTTCGACTCCAAAGGGTAAAATTCGGAAGTCGCAGCCGAGGTCCTGGTATTTATTACTTTTTCTTCTTTCCGTCAGCTGAGCTGCGAAGCCAGCTCTCTTACTGGTGTGCCAGAGATGGGATGGGGCAAGACTAACTAAAAAATTATAACGTATATTGGAACGTTATTGATTATGTTTAGATAAATATAATTCAATTCACACCCTTAGGGCAATACTGCCCTCGTAACGAAAAAATTTCTTCCTTTTTTCGTTCTGAGGGCAGAATAAGGCGACATTTGCAAAATAACAACTTTTGAGAAAAACGGTATAAAGTCAAAGTCAAAGTCAAAGTAGTGTATAAAGTAAAGTATAAAGTTAGTGGATATCTTTTTTATACCTATAATTTGTTTCATATAATACAAAAGCTTCTTTGACATGTGATTACATGTGGCCTTATCATGCGAAAGGTGCGCATTCGTAGTTACCGTCACTTAATTAATTAACTTGTTTTTAACTGTTTTTAGTAGCAATAGACCTCCTTGTGAAAAAGTGTCCAGGGAACTATTGCCGCCTTACCTATTCCTGCCTACAAACAGTAATGTGAGCATTACTGCGTTCCGGTTTTGAAGGGTAAGGGTGCTGGTGAAATTACAGGCACATGGGACTTGTCAACTAATGTCTCAGGGTGACACGCAATGCAGTGCCCCTCAGATTTTCGTGAACACTGCAACTGTTTTGAACTTTTTTGGCATATAAAATATTAGTAGCAGCAGAGCTCCTTGCGAAAAGGTTCGTCCAGGGAAGTAATGCCATCTTACCTAAGGGTGAGGTTTGACCATTTGCACCCGAATTTGCGATCATTGAGGAAAATATAACTATAAGTACTCCATTTTGATCGTGTGCTACTAGAGGCCGCCAGGGTATTGGTTGCTACTACACGCCGGCGCTGCTTGTTCGAAAATGTCTCAATAACTCAAAAGTTTCAAAAAGAAATCGTCGACCTGTTAGCACCTCCAAAATCCCGATTGAGCAACAAACCAATAAGCCAGCAAGGTTAAAGCGGTTTGTACATTAGCCTACACCGGCACAGGTAACATTTGTCTAATGAGATACCAGTCCAAAATTTACTAATCATAAATCGGTTTACACATTCTTTTTAGCTAATTGTTAATTGCTAAATGAATATTGATTTTAACTTTTGTTATTTTATGAACATACACAATGTTGGTCGATGTAAATAACAATTTCAAAAACAAAAGTGAAGCAATATCATTCACTCATTTATCATCATCAACGTACTTATTCGTTCCGCTGCTGGGTACGCGGTTGCTCTCGCCTCTCCCAAGGCCTTATTGTTATTATGGGAATTTTTTGGTGCACCTTAATGGGTGTTGATACAAGCAGTGTAGTCCGCATTGGTAATACACTACCTGTCTATTGCTTTCTAAGGTGGCAACGTACAATTGATGTCGTCCGGATTATTATTATTTTTGATTCAAAGTCTACAGCATAGTTTCCCAAAGTGGTCCCTACTAGGAATGCTCAGCGCCCACCTAGTAGGGGATGAACATTCCTCGGAAGCAATTGGGGGACGTTTACTTATGCCGTTCAAGAGGTGCTACTGCATTTGAAAAAAAAACCTAAATAATCTATATAAACTACACTATAAATATATAATTTTTTTTCCTTGTGACTTTTTGGGTTAAATTAATATAAAAAATACGTGTTTTCAATGATTTTTTGTGGTGAGTGGGCGTTGAAAGTGGGCGGTGAGACATAAAATTTGGGAATCTATAGTCTACAGTGTGAAATAGACAAATAAGCACATTTTTGCTAACCTCTGTTTTAAATTGCTAGTGAGTATAATATCAGGAATGTAATTAATTAAGTTTTACCATTTGAATAGCAATTACGACGACTCATCCAAAATGGGTGTCATGGAATTTATAAAACGACGTCATTAATTTGATTGTGTCATAAGTTTTTTTTTTTAAGTCAGAGAAAGAAATTTATCCTAAATAATATGTATATACGTATTTTATACACACGTATAAGTGGTAAGCGGCAAGCTTGGCCATGACAGTTGCAATGCCATCGCAAAAAACTGAGGAGCGCTGCCATTGCGCCCGCTACCTTGAAAATTAGTTGATAAGCTTCACCAGCACCCTGACCCTTCAAAACTGACAAAAAACACATTACTATTTGCCGGCAGAAATTGGCGAGATATCAGTACTTCCCTGGACAACCTCATTCACAAGGAGCTTTTCTTCTACTAAATAAACGTATAAGCCTATCTAGGTTTTGTTGAGCCGCCATCTTCAGATTAATAAGTATTATTATTTTTTAATTTTTAGTAAATAAAATAAACAAATGTATCAAAGTCACAGAATCGTTTATTCCACGGGTAAAATTAATTTACACGTGAAAACGCCACATTTAAGCTACTTCTCGTTCACTACGCTGACTTCCCTGAGAAGAACGAGCAGAAGAAAGAAGAAACTCTATGGATTGCTCTTTGCAAATAAACATAAATGCTTTGGAATACTCTTTGAATCAAATTTGTATCTAGAGCCATGTCGTCTTTCTATACATCTTTATCTGACACGTGGTCTTCAATTTTGTACTATGACTTATCAATCAAAATATTTTTAATGTAGTTTTTAAACATAGGAAATGATAATCGTAATATATGCTCCGGAATCTTATTGCAAAAACGTATACAGTTCCCCATAAAAGAGTCTTTACCTTGGTTAAACGAAATCGTGGTACCATGAATTTGAACTTAGCTCTAAGGTTAATATTATGGATATCTTCTTTTTTAAAGAAATTTTGTATAATTTTAAGGGCATCTAAAATATTTGAGTAAATGTTCTGTGATGCCACAGTCATGATACCATAATAAATTGTGCCCCAGAAAAGTATCTTCCTCTCTCTTTCTACCCATTTCTTTGTTTTATTTCACTTGCATCATGTCACAGAGTGTTGCTAATTACGCAATAGTCGTAAAAATAAGTCTTACGAAAGCCACGTAGTATTAACTCGGTAATTAATGGTTTTGAGAGCTGCAACAGATTTAAGATTACGTATTACGCATAGAGATTTAATAACAAATATCTATGTAATGTTTTTTTAACCGACTTCAAAAAAGAAGGATGTTCTCAATTAGACTTTTTTTTGTATGTATGTTACGCGCTGAATTTGTGTACCGATTTTGATGATTCTTTTTTTGTTGGTAGAGGATACCTCAGTAGTGGTCCCATTTAAATTTGAAGACAATATTTCATCTCTAAGGATGGCAAACTAGAGGATGAATGACTTTTGAGGTCGGTTTTCTGCTCTGTACTGAGATAAAATATTGACATTTGCCAGTATACATTTCAGGACACATAATTCGAGCCACCACGTTTCTTCAGTATTAAGTGTCGTCTCCTCCATAAGTTGTTGTTGGGATTTCGGATTTGCAAAACCGGGGGAAAACTTTTTCTTCGATGATAACACTGTTTTTGTATCTAGCCCTTTACGATAAAAATGCGAGGTGGCTCGAATTATGTGTCCGGTAGTATATTTACGCTGATATAAAGGTACTACATACGAAAAAATATCCATTTATTCCCTGAAAACAACAAAATACACAATTTTCATTTAAGAAATAAACATAAACTAGCACTTCCACAATTTAGATTCCAAAAACTAATCTTTCATAGGAAACTATGTGCGCTTTTATAATAAAATACGAGATGAATTAACCCAACTGTCAGAGAAGAAATTTAAAAATTTATATTAGAAATGCGCTGTTAAATGAGAACTACTACAGCGTTACTGATTATATTCAGGATAAAGATTCCAATTGAACGAAGGAATCTCAAAGAAAGAAATCTCCAGCGGACACTTGAAGTACCTATTTAGCAGTAACAGTAATGACAAAGTGTAACTATACAATTATTTTATTTTTATTTTTATTTATTGTTCAACGAAAAACAATGAGTGATTGTTGTTGTTCTTGTAATCAATTTTACGATATCAAGTGTAATTTGTTTACCTATGAAATAAAGATATTTTGAATTTAAGTTTGAGTTTCAATGTGAACAAAATGTCTATTTACAAAGAGCAAACCCCTAGAGTTTCTTACTCAATTTTCTGAAGGGATTCTGTCTCGACTTCACACGTTTTCCAAATCTTGCAAACCGTCTTCAACATGCTCGTTTCATCATGATGTTTCCTACACCATTGGCGAAAGGTATAACTACTAAACCTTCGCAAATGTACGTCATTTAGAAATGAAAGTCATAAGTATATAGCCACAGGGATTCCATAAGTCAACCTCTCAATTGAGAAATAGTATAGGAAATGAAACTATTTTTTTCGGATTTAAATCGCATATATTTATTTTCTCAAACAAACCAACGTTTCGGACTTCAGGTCCCATAGTCACGCCAGAATTGACCATGGGACCACTTGACTGATGGAACCTGTGTAACAATCGCGAAAACCTAAGAACTCGATATAAGGCGCTGGTAAATTACAGGCACATGGGACTTGTCAACTTGTGTCTCACGATGACGTGCGCAGTGGCAGATCCCCTCACTTATTTGTGATTTAAAGCTCTGTTATGGACAGGCGCGTTGCTTACCACCAGGCGTACGACTTGTCCGTCCCATCACTTGGTATAATAAAAAAACCGTTCTATCACTGCTCAATAATCCACTCAATTGGTGTAATAAGACCACACTTTCAAAATGACAACTTTTCAGGATAGAGATTATGAAATTTTACGTATACAGAATTTGTTTCATTTAGTTTATATAATTTTCACGGTACCACGATTTCGTTTACTAAGGTAAAAGATTATTTTATGGGAAACTCTTATACGCTTTTACAATAAGATTTCGGAGCATATATTTTTTTTATAGTAGCAGTAGAGCTTCTTGTGAAAGTGTTCATCCAGGGTAATACCTTACCTTTTTCTGCCGCCAAACGGTAACGACAGCATTACTGTGTTCCGGTTGTGAAGGGTAAGGGTGCTGGTGAAATAACAGGCACATGGGACTTATCAACTTATGTCTCAGGGTGACGGGCGCAGTGGCAGTGCTCCACAGATCTTTGCGACTAGAAGCTCTGAGTGGCATTGCAACTGTTATGGATAGGCGTGTTTACTATCGAACGCGCGACTTGTTCGTCCCGTCACTTAATATTATAAAATAATCAAATTTAAAAAAGAATTAAAATTATCATTTCCTAAGTTTAAAACTTACATTAAACATATTTTAATTGAAAAGTGATATTACAAAATTGAAGACTGCGTGTTACATAAAAATGTTTGGAAAGACAACATGGATCTAGATTCCACACAAATTTAATTCAAAGTGTATTTAAGTTTATTTGTAAAGAGCAATCCCTAGAGTTTTTTGCTCGTTCTTCTCAAGGAAGTCAGCTTAGGGAACGAGAAGTACCTTAAAAAAAATAACGTTTTCAAGTGTAAATTTATTTTATCTATGAGATAAATAGCGCTGGAACTTATATGGATCATGTTGGACACGAGGTCCCGATACTGTTAGCGCTGTCTTCTTTTTAGTGCTTTTATTAACTTTAATCTGAAGTGCCTCCGTGGCCAAACGGTTACCATGCCGGACGCATCCCACGCAGAGGTCCCAGGTTCGATTCCCGGACCGGGTGAAATATTTGTAAGGCCTATATTTATTTCTCTTGGGTGTAATTTGTGGTTATATGTGTGTCCATGGCACCCGCGACACAGGGTGTCCCTAGTGCGTGGCTTATAAAAGCACTCCTGACTTATGATCGTAGTTTTATATAGCCAGGGTACGAATTATTATTATGAATTAAACCATAACCCACAAAAAGTAAACTAAGTCCATGAAACATAATAGTGAGATTGTGATATTCACCGCATAACATGCGTTACACTATAATTGTGGAGAAGTGGACCACAGCGCGCCGTCGCCCTACAAGGATGCGAGATTCACCTGCGCGCGCATGTGTAACCGCCACTTTACAAACGCTATATCTGAGAACAAGCAGAGTATGTAAGTTATTTAGCGTCCATGAAGCACGAACTAGAGAAGCAACTTAACACAAGTTCTAATTAACTTCTTCATCATATAACTTAATTCCCTAAGGAAAATTTTGTTAGTGAAAAAAGGCATTGCAAGCATAAATAATAGGATTTTTTCTACTCTACCAAAAGACTACCAAAAATTTGTGAGAAATAAACTGCCTTGAACACGCTTTGTTCTGTTGCATACTTTAAATTTAATTAGTCTAAACTCTACCAAAGTTCAAGTCAACACGTCTTGTAGAGTCCTGGTAGAGTTTGTAAACGCGCATCGCAGACAGTGAAAGTGCCTCCGCCGTAACTCCGTAACGACGTTATGTCACCGCGCGCGCCTGCACAGCCTTCCAGTCGCATTTTGACTATGCCGCCGCGCGCGCTCCTCTAACCACTCGCGTAACATCGAACCCCAATATCGAACTTAGTAATGTAAAAAAATAAAAAAAATCTTTCGAAAATTCGATACCGAATCGTTTATTAAAAATTTTATGCCAGCATGTGCGTGTAAAACTATACGAAAAATTATATTCCTAAAATGTCTCCTCTAGTGTTAATTTTGTTAAGTGCAATCTTAGTTAATAGTGCCGAACTACCGTCCAGTGAACCGAAGGATACCGCTAGAGAGGAGAAACTTAGGAGCGCACTCATAGACGCGTTCCAGTCTATTAAAAAGGCATCGGCTAAAGGAGGGATCGACGATGAAGGTCCTTTGACTTCCGATTTAATAGGCTCCATGCTATCGACACCTGAAACGAAACGAACAGAAAAGGCTTCCACAAGCAATTTCGACGTATTCGCAGACGAAGACGGGCTTACCTTCGCTGAGGCTTTCGACAACATCGAAACTGAGAAGAAAGTTGTGACGACAGAGAAGTCGCATAATGTGCAGCACATTGTTAAGACGACCAAAGCGGTGGAGAGAACGACGTCGCGACCGAACAAAGATGGGATCTTGAGCCGGCTGAGCGACTCGATCGATTCCATACGTAACACTTGGAACGAGTCCCGCCTCGGTCAGCGGAAGGAGGCCGCCAACGTGACACACCTCGTCGGCATCGAAAATATGCTGCGGGTGTTCGACGCCGACATCCTCGTGCGGCAATGGACAGACATACAGAAGGAGCTACACGGAACCTGCAAGGAAGAAATGCAGGAGTACGTCTCAGGGCTCCAGGAGAGGAGACTCTGGGCGTTGAAGAGTAAGTACATTAATCCACTAGCAACTAGTGTAAGCCTACGGTGAAATTGTGAAACATTTCGAAATTAGATTTACTTAGTGCTTGTTTCAAGCGGGTTTCTGAGAGCGGGAAATTAAGTCCATTTCATGCAATGCTGTTGGCGTTTAGAAAGGGAATCAACATACAATGCATTCACTTACTTATAAAATACCTATTAGATTGATTAAATAACCAAAATGTTTCATACTATAATTATAACTTTTTTATAAAAAAAGACCTTAAAACCTTTCCGTCTGTTGGTTCGTTCCGTGGCTTAGTTAGTATAGCGTCTGGCACGGTATGCAAGAAGACGTCGGTTCAAATCCGACTGGATCGAAAGAATTTTTTCTGAGTTTTTTCTTTGTGCTAATGATTACAACAAACTAGTGGAGTAATTTCACAAAAATAAAATTGAATATCAATTCAATTAAAATTTAAAAGACCTTAAAAGTTTTTAGAATTACATGTATTTGCCTAGTTTTTGAACTTGGTTAACGGAAAGTGGGTGAAATCCAAGAAACCTGATTTGCCACCCTTACAAGTGGAATGTATTCCACGAATTTGAATGGGACCACTATTGAGGTACCTCCTTTCCAAAAAAGAACCATCGAAATCGGTTTACAAATATCGAAGTTATCGCGCAATTTTCACAAAAAAAAAATAACCAAGTCGTTTTTTCAACAATCTTCTAATAAAATTAGTTTGAATGAAAACAACCATGGGAGCAAATTAAGAAAAACAATGTGCATTATTAAATTATTGAGAACTAAAAGAAAGCTTTTGTTGAAAGCCGAGGTTTCGTAATATTTTCCCAATCAACTAAAGAGGTTGCATAAGCGTGTATAGCCGGGTGTTATATGAAATATTGCCTGCAGTTATAATTTTCGAGGTTGGCTTAAATACGTATAAGACGTCTAACGAAAACAAATTATGAAATAGTTTTTGAACGACACTTTCTCATGTTCCCGAGACATTTATCACACACTGATTTTTTTAACATTGTCATTATAATAAAAAAGTATATAATAAAATATATAGAATAGAATAGAATACGTTTATTTGCCGGAATACAGTATTTATACAGATCTTGAGTAAAATTAGGTACATTGTATTCAACCTGCACGCAGGTGTGCAAATGTTAAGGGTATTTCACATTTGTCTCTACAATTACAAAGCAATTTGCATTTGAAATTAAATATCAACTGGTATTTGTAACTATTAAATATTCTTTATTACTTTAAGAGCTCTCATGCCAAAAAAGATTTGACGTTGGCTCCGCCCAAATTTGTGAAGCAAATATATGCCTGAAGTTCGCGTGACATGCGACAGGAGATGTTGAATTTTGCGCATTAAAAGTACCAAATTCGTTTTAGCGGAATAACTCTAAAACTAAAGGGATTAAAAAAAAATTCCTAGTGACAGTTGTCGATCATGCATAAATATAATTCATTATCTAATTTTTGTCCTAATAATCTGTAGCATTTCGAGGATAAATCGAAAAAACGTGAAAATTAGAGGTCATTTCGTGATTTTTATCTATCGAGGAAACTTTATTGTTTTATGTTTCTGATTAATGTCTATGCTTGAATATATCGTGTAGTTACTCATACAATATTTTATTTTTAACTTTAAAGTGGATATACCCCTCGAAAATCAAATCGAAGATTAGGAATTTTTCCTCTGCTCCCTCTTAAAAGTAATGTGTTAAAAGCCATTTTGTTAATTGTGGTTTAAAATTAAGTCCTTGTAGTGATTTAATTACATTTGATAAATTATTAAAAAATTCTTATAAATATATTGAAGCAGTTATTCTTATAAACGAGGTTGTGTCAATTTCTTTTCATTTTAAATAATCTTTATATATATACATATAGTAAGATTTATATTATATACATATAGTAGCTTATTTGACGAATTCCGTAGTCGAGTGGCTTGCATGATGTCGTCTTATCGATCCGCGGCGTTCGATACCCGGCCGGGTTAATGTAGAAAAATTGATTTTTCTATATTGTCTCGGGTCTGGGTTAGTTGTAATAGTTTAGTTACGTACTTTGGGATCGGAACAACGTGATGTTGTCTAATATGTAATTTTAGCAGAAATGCCGATTCGATTATTCCCCATTCTACTTTTAAATTACTTAACATTAAATACATATTTTTGTTTTATTCCCATAATGTGGTTTATTTAATGTCATTCACGAAAATGAAGCCATTGTATAATGATGGTGTAAAAGCAAAAAACGCTGGAAATGAACGCAGTCGCTGCTCGATAGGCTGCGCGGGCGCAATGAGAGCAACCGAGTTGCATAACACTGCACCAATCCGGGTCACTGGCCGTGTACGAGATATCTTTGCAAAAAAAAGTACCTATCTAGGTAATAAGTTTTACTTGTGAAATTCTTATTCTATACGTTCTATGAAAATATCATGAAAATGTCATTCTGATTACATTTACCGAATTATTTTCACGTGACTTTTTCCACTTCCTTTCAACTTTTTTTATTGTCCAATAACTCTTCTATGTATATGTCATTTTGGAAAATAATATATTAGTGAGTTAGTTAAAATATTTCTCCTATATTTATAATAATTGTTTATATCTCGTCTTTCTTCGCCTGATTCCTTCTTTCTCTCTCTCCCTCACTCTCTCGTTCTAATTCCATGTTCTTTTTTCTCTTTTCTCTTTTGTAAATTTAAAAAAGAAACCTTAAAAAAACGGATCGGGATGAATACACCAAAGAT
>NW_020653945.1:682887-733407 GCF_003589595.1 Hyposmocoma kahamanoa
AAAAAAGAAACCTTAAAAAAACGGATCGGGATGAATACACCAAAGATTTAATAATAATAATAAAAATAAAAATAAATTAATCTATTGGAATCGATCCAATATCATAGACAGGACTATTCTTGCGTATAAGCCTGATATTGTGATATTGGATCGATCGTAGTCGAGGGTATTTCTTGTGGACATCACTATTCCGCATGATGAGGGTCTCGTGAAAGCTGAAACCGAGAAACGCCGGTAGTATCTCGACCCGGCGCACGAGATCACCGACATGTGGGATGTAGCCTCCACTGAAATAATCCCAATTATTTTGTCCGCAAATGGGTTAAGTCCAGTCAGCCTTTCTAACAGCTTGAGGCGGTTGGATTTCTGTGGCGTGTCGCTTCCAGCACAAATGCAGAAGGCGGTCCTGCTCGATACGGCACGTACTGTTCGCCGGTTCTTGAACCTGAGTCCCAGACCCCGGCCGACTGTGCCATTGCCGAGAAATATTTCATCTTCTATTAAATTTCAAAAACTATAAAAATTTAAAATTCTAATAATGGAAACATTTCACTTTCATCATGGGCCGCACCCTGTAGCATCGTGCCGAGAAGGCAGGCAGCATTTCCTCTTTTAATGGCTTTTGTTTTATAACATCAAGTTCCGGGACGAACGAGTCGTGCGCCTGATGGAAAGCTACACGCCTGTCCATAACAGTTGCAGTGCCACTCGGAGTTTTAAATTGCAAAGATCTGAAGGGCACTACCACAGCGCTCGTCACCCTGAGACATAAGTTGACAAGTCCCATGTGCTGTAATTTCTCCAGCACCTTTCAAAACCGGAACATAACCGGAAATAGGCAAGGTGGCAGTGTCTATCCTGGACGAATTCTTTCACACGGAGCTCTGCTGCTACTAAATGCTAATCTTATTCGCAACTGGAGCCTTCAATGAGACGAACTGAAAGCTAGAGGGTTTCCACAGTCAGTACACATCATAGGTCGATGAACCGTTCAAGACAAACTGCTCAGTGTTTGTAGAGCTCTCCTAATACAAATGTCATATCTCTGAATGATATGCATATTTCTAACAATGTGCTAATAAAAATTACACGAAATTTCGAAATGCTAAGTGTAATAACACGTATTTAAATTTAACGTACTTTAAAATTACTCTCGCGGAACACTTAAGGCGGTATTTCAACGTGTGCCTAGATTTTTTTTTAACATTGTCATTATAATAAAAACTATATAATAAAATATATAGAATAGAATACGTTTATTTGCCGGAATACAGTATTTATACAGATCTTGAGTAAAATTAGGTAGTGGTAGGCTTTCAGGTTGAATACGATGATTCAACCTGCAAGCAGCTGGGCAAATGTTACGGGTATTTCACATTTGTCTATACAATTACAAAGCAATTTGCATTTCAAATTAAATATCAATTGGTATTAACACGTATTTAAATTTAACGTACTTTAAAATTAGTCTCGCGGAACACTTAAGGCGGTATTTCAACGTGTGCCCAGATTCAAGGAGGTGAAGTCGCCCCTCGCGTCGATTAGTATGAATAAAATAAGAACAGGCGGAGAAAATTTGACACAGATTCCAAGTCAACAAGCGCCCGTTGGCGACTAAAGGGCAGCGGGCGGCGCGGCGTATCGTTAAACCACTGGGCAATGTTGGAATAAATGTGAATTTATTTTTATTATTTATTTATTTTAGTAGGTTCTCTGAAGTACTTAAAGAGAAATATTTCCATATAAAAATTACGTACAAAGTTAGATATTTTATTCAGGCTTTACTTGATTGATTTTTTCTATGATCGACTACAGTATATCCTATCGTGTAAGACATTGCCATACCTACTCTTTTTCAAATTCAAATTCAAATTCAAAATAATCTTTATTTCATAGGTACGCATTATTACACTTGAAATCGTCACAATATTAAACTCGACCGCTCATTCGTAAGGCAGATTTCCCTGAGAAGAATGAGCAAGAAACTCTAGGGGTTGCTCTTTGTAAATAACATTTACAATATTTTTTTTTATTTGAAACATCAGAGATCGAGACCCTCCTCCATGAGCTAAACGGGTTACTACCACGGATTTTTGTCATCCAAGTACGCAGTAGTTGTATAATAACCTTTAGTATAAAGTTTTTGTTTCACTATAGTTTTAAACCTCGTGAAAGGCAAATTTTGTATATCAACCGGAATCTTGTTATAGAAGCGTATACATTCCCCCTTAAATGATTTTTTGACTTTGTGAAGACGACTATCAAGAAAAGCTAGTTTATTTCTATTCCATATATGTTTTGGAGAATATTTCTAAAACCGTTATTTCATAGTATACCTTAAACTATTTCATAAAGTAAAACAGTTTTTCCCGCTTCTCAGATGACTTGCCTTAAGATTATTTTAAACAGATGAATACTATATCGAAATATTGCGAAGTTTCTACTCGAACAAGGCTAGCGATAATTTTTATTTTACTACCTCGGTGGTCCAACGATTTGCACTGTGGGTGCTGGACTCCGGTTTGATTCCCGGCAGAACCAATTTGGGAAATGAACTTTTTCTAAATTGTTTCTGAGTGTCCAAAATATACATAATGTCAATAAGAAAGAAGATATCCATAATATTAACCTTAGAGCTCAGTCCAAACTCATGGTACCACGATTTCGTTTAACCAAGGTAAACAACTCTTTTATGGGGAACTGTATACGTTTTTGCAATAAGATTCCGGAGCATATATTAAGTTTATCATTTCCTAAGTTTAAAAACTACATTAAAAATATTTTGATTGCAAAATCATATTACAAAATTGAAGACTACGTGTTAGACAAAGATGTATGGAAAGACGACATGGCTCCAGATCCACACAAATTTGATTCAAAGTGTATTCCTTAGCATTTAAGTTTATTTGAAAAGAGCAATCCCTAGAGTTTCTTGCTCGTTCTTCTCAGGGAGGTCAGCGTAGTGAACGAGCAGTACCTTAAATGTGACGTTTTCAAGTGTAAATTTATTTTACCTATGGAATAAATGATCTTTGACTTTGACCGGAGTACACTGGTGGTAAAATATGCGCGCGTATCTCCATTCAATAGTGATAAGTCAAAATTCGTTACGACTGACAATGTATCATATTATGGCACAACCGAACAAAAATTTGCCACTAAACTTATTATACTCTATTTACTATTAATAAATAGATCATACGTCCACCATCTTTTTTTATATGTAAACCAAAATGGCCGCCTAATAGCCATCGATATCATTTTCTTTATCTGAATAACATAAAAAGCAAACAAAGATATCACATAGACATAAAGGTACATTGTGGAAGAGGCTATCGGTATGCCATCATTCGACAGAGTAGCCAATACCATGGCCATGAATGCGGTTGTGGACATAATACACGCGCGAGTACATGGGGTTATTTACTTTATTACTGTTTACTCTATCCAGTTAATATTTGTATTTCCAGGAGAACGTCACGACGTCAAGGTCATTGTTATTAATTGAAACCTTTATGAAATAGGAGATGCACATATATACCATCAAATATGTCTAACGCGAACATACGTCCCGCTTTGAGTAGGACAGTCCCGCTTTTAGGCTTCGTGTCTCGTGTCTCCAAAATAAACAATTGAAGTTCTTTTTTTATCATCAAACTAGTATAAACATGTTATTTATTATTAAAACTAATAAATTTACAGGCGTCCCGCTCTGAGGAAAAAAAAATGGTCACGTTAGGTATGTCTCTTGCGGGAGTATCAGAGATTAATGAACCCTACACATACTCTTGACAACTCTGCTTTGCATGCCCGTTTATTCTTTACTTTTGACCTGGACATTCTCGAGATACGTCTGCCGCTGTTTCACATTCACTCAATAAATTTTATTCTCATTCAAGACAAGAAGCATTTCCATTTCTTGAAAAGAATACCTTTTTTATAAAAAAAAGAAACCGAGCTCAAAAGGTCGATTCCAAACACTGCTGTTGTGCACTGTTGATGAGTTCCTCTTCACCATTACTGAGGTACCTCCGTTCCAATAAAAAGAAAGAATCATAGAAATCGGTTGCGTAAACACAAATGCGTTACATACACACAACAATTATAACATTTTTATAAAAAAACCGAGCTGAAAAGTTTATGGAACCTATTACACCTATTTGCCAAGTTTAAGAACTGGATTTTTTACCAAACGCTGTGGTCAAATACCAGAAGAAATGTCAATGACTAACTGTAACTGTAACTGTATTTGAATTATTGCAATAATGTTCATTTCCTTGATTATGCAGCGAGATAAGTAAATTAATAATTAATGTTGAAATGTTTACGACAGCTATAATTGTAAACGTTTGTTTTACTCCTTACTCATTAACTGTTTAGATTTGTTCGGCATGCGGCGGACTGCGCCGATTCTTTTTATAATTGTTCATTAGTATTGTAATTATCAATCTCAGAACCAATATACTAACTTCCTTGTTTTATTGCAATTCAATCATTTTGTAAGTACTGCTGTACATGGGTCTCAACTAAAGAGAGGGTTTAGGCCAGTGCTGTGTAAAGTACGGCCCGCGAAGTGCTTCAATCCGGCCCGCCAGTGTTCCTTCTAAAAAGACAACCTCGTCGATATCGACACACAAAATATCATAAATATATTAGCATACACACAAAACAACATAACAGTGCGCAATACATTTTTTTTATTCTGGCCCCTAATGAAAAAAGTTTGCCCACCCCTGGTTTAGGCGATGGTCGTTCACACGTTTTCCAGGGGTTCTAAACCTTTTTCGACGTGCAGGTTTCCTCACGTTGTCGTTGACTGTTAACGAGAGGTATTTTTAAACATTCACAAATAGACGTAAGCAATATGTTAATAACAAATACAAACAGCAGTGTGACAAAGTTATTTTGAAACAAAGTTACGCTGAATTACATTATTTTTAACATTATATTAATTGCGATCGTGATGTCATGCCTGAAAGTATTGTGCATGGTTACAACTGATCCCACACCAGGCAGAGTCTGTCCTGTTGCCACCCTTTTACGATTTCAATAAATGAATTTCGAAAATTACTTTGAATCGTTTACACATTGCGTCATGATTTTGTGCAGTTGATTGTTTTACAACAGAGATACTATTTATTATGGAGTGATATTTAGTGGGAGACCGGCTGCTTCGAACGGCTCGAGCCCTTGTGGCAGATTACTTACTGCTTTATTTTTTAAGTACATTTCTGATTGCTTATTAGACATACCTCCCGCTAATAATTAAGCAAAAAAACACTCGTCAGAGAAATAATCTTTGGATACGTATGTGAAGTCACCATTACGCATTTAGCCGGCGACTGTGACTTAAAGTCGTAGGCCTGGTGGTAAGCGACACGCCTGTCCAAGCAATTACTGCTCACAGTACTGCTCGGCGGCAGAAATAGATATGTGGCTGTACTTCGTGAGACGAATAATGGGTTGATGATGAATAAAAGATGCTACCAACTAAATATTACTCGCTGCACATAAACAAAGGCCAGTGACATACCTTATCTTACGCGCCGCACTTCCCGCACGGAGCAGGAAACTGATACAGGTAATCAGCGCTTTCATCTCGCGGAACTGCGCCGGCGCAGTGCAAAACTACGTTTTATAACAATGCCTAGAGCAAAAACGATTTTTGTATTTGAACGATGGTCTTAGAAAGCTAAACTAGCTTTGTATTGTTATCTTTTACTAACAAGATGTACAGTGAAAAAAACAGTGATCATATAAAATTCTGAAAACAGGCTATAATAAAAGTCTAAAACGGGTTATTTAAGAATAAAATATCTAACGTTGCACATCATTTTTTATACGGAAATGTTTCTCTTTAAATACCAGTAAGTAGAAAACCTGCATAATTTTGGTTCAAAGTCAAAGTCAAAGTCAAAGTCAAAGTCAAAGCCAAAGTCAAATAATCATTTATTCCATAGGTAAAATTTTTGCACTTGAAAACGTCATTTTTTAAGCTACCACTCGTTCACTACGCAGACGTCCCTGACATTGCTCTTTTCAAATAAACTTAAATGCTATGGAATACACTTTGAATCATGTATATGTGGAATCTAGACCCTTGTTGTCTTTCCATACTTCTTTATCTAACACATAGTATTCAATTTTGATTCTGAAGCCCTATTAGTTATTAAATTAAAATTTATTTTATATTTTTATTTGTTTATTACATCATGAGTATAATAATGATATCTCATAGAAACATGGACCCTGTTAGGGTATTGCAATCTAATTATTAATTTTATACATACTCTATAACAAATTTATACTTTAATTTAAAAAATAAAAGCTGTTAATTTCCTAATAAATTGAAATATGCATTATCGCTTAAAAATTACTAAATATGTAAGTTAAATATAAATTTATCACAAAATTTCCAAATTACCCATAGGTTTAGGTTTTACACAGCGGTCAGTCGCCATCAGGCGCTTTTCGAAGTCGTATCTATGCCAAATTTTCACCACCTGCTCTTATTTCATTCATATTAATTTACAGCGTGCGAATACGAGAATAGAGAGACCCCCATACACACCTCACCTCCTAAAATCTAGGCTCTCCTTGAAAAGCCCCGCCTTAAATAGGAGAGTTATAAAACTTCACGCGAAAGCGAGGGCGCGAAATAGCCACAAAATAGTATTGTATTCATATTAGAATTTCGATCTATAATGTAGTCAGACTTTGCCACGATGTCCTCAACAGATTTATAAGTAATAGGATACGCGATTTCGTACGGAACATCAGAAACCAATTTCGCTAATGCACCCTCGCTTGCCACACAAAATGTACAGTTGACATAATGTCACAACAGGTAGCACTATAGTCCATAAACAGAAAGAAAACTTACTTTACAACAATACAATATAGGACGAGAACAATAATACAACATGTCACTTTCATTTCTTTAAGAAACTGAATAATACTTTTTGGAAGAGAAAGAAAGATTTCTTTCTCTGTTGTGTTTGAAAATGGATAATCTTCCAGGTACAAACTTTTTCGAAATCTAAAAATGTAGTTTGTTATTACGGAACAAAATAATCTCAATAAAGCAGTGGTGGCCTAGTTCAAGAACGATTGCTTTTCAATTGAGCGGTCAACGGTTGGAATTTCTGTGGTGGCATGTACCTACTCATGACTTTAATGTCTAGGTTACGTACACCCATGAATAATTAGTAAAAATATCTCTCGCTAACGATAAAAGAAAAACGGCCCGTTAGCAACAGCGGCACGTATAATGATGATGATGAAATCGTCTTGATGACATTAAAGATACTCTTAGAAATAGCTAGTTTAAAGAATCCAGAAGAAATGAACGTATTTGAAAACAATTATGCAGGTGAAAGAAAGAATAGGGTACATCTGTCCATTGTATGAAGATCGGTAGTCTCTGCCTGCCTCATTAAGACACAAATATATGGCACATAACTTTCCTCGTGCCATTTTTTTAAACATTTGAACCATCCAAGTTTCTCACAGCAACGTTGGCTCATATCACGCTTAACAAATAAAGAATATAATTTGTGTTTGAGCCAAATGTGGTCTGTGGAGTCAACGGAAACATATATTGTATTTCTCATAAAATATACATATTTACTTTAAAATACGTGCTTCATTATGCTACGTCGGATATGGAAACCAAACGTTCCAAGTCAGAAAATAGTTATATGGCTTCGTCATTCACCACGATCTCGTGCTAGTTTCATCCATCTACCACCTGCGATTTTGCGTATTATTATGCTCACTGGATATCTCTAATTTTTTTACAGCGAAAGAACAACTGACATTTATTGTTGGAAGTGACAAATTCATAAAACATTAAACAAAATTAGGGCAATATCAGTACCTTAAATGCGTTTTGATATATTGTGCGCGAGCACATTCTTTTTTATTTAGTTTGTTTTTTCATTCTTTGTTTGTTTTTTTATGGTTGTTGACATTAAAATCGCTACATTATAAGTTCCCGAAAATTCCAAAGGATTACTAATTTCTTTTCTTTCTCTCTCCATTCGCTCCATTCGAAACGATTAGGCAAGCGTCTCGCCAACATTCTGTCAGTCCTTCTCCCGTTTGCTTTCGATATGAACCTGCGAAAATTCATCATCATTATCATCATCATCAGCCTATCGCAATCCACTGCTGGACATAGGCCTCCTCCAATGTGCGCCATCGCGCCTCATCTTGGCGCATCCATTTCCCGTCAGCAACCTTTCGCAGGTCGTCCACTGTGTGTATGTGGTCTATGGTGCTGTATCCCCGTCGAAACCCGGCCTGCTCCGGTGGCTGAAACTCGTCGAGTCATCTGGCGAGACGATTCGTAATGACTCTAGAAAACAGCTTATATACGTGGCTCAGGAGTGAGATGAGTCGAGAGTAGTTTTTAAGTAAATATTTGTCTCTTTTTTTGAAAAAGAGAATTACAATACTCCTGTTCCACGTTTTAGGAGTTCTCCCACATTGAATGACGGAGTTAAACAGGTTCTGCAGTTCCTTGATGACTGGAACTCCTTCGGATTTCAGAAGTTCTGAAGTAACTCCGTCTTCACCAGGGGCTTTTCCATTTTTGAGCTGTTTTAGAGCCAATACGATCTCGTCTTGGCTGATATCTGGTAGGTCGTCGGTATTGTGGCGCATCAGGGCGGCTCTGGGATCGTGGTTGTCGTGTAAGGTACGAGGAACATGTCCAGCGTATAACCGGCCATAAAAGTTTTCTATCTCGGTGAGTATCTCCGGTTTCGGCGTTATGGTTCGACCATCGTGTGTTGTAAGCTTCGTCAAGTGGCTCCTTCCAAGCTGCTAAGTAAACACTTTGGACCCTCGATTTCGTACTATTGCCTCCTCAATGAAGCGTGTACTGTAGCTCCGAAGGTCGCACCGTATCTTCTTCGCAATCTTCTTGTTGAGGCTGACCGCTCTGATGAAATGGCCCGAATGTCTTCTCGTCGTTTAGTCATTAGCCGAAGAGTCTCATCCGAGAGTTTGGACTTCGTATCTGTACGCTGCAATCGGCAAAATTTGATGCCCTCTGTCCTCAACGTTTCAACCACGTTTTGCAGGGCCTCGTAGACGTCATCAATGGGTTCCATTTCAACGAATCTTTGCTCGAGACATTTCTGAAACTTATCGTACGAGTCGGTGATCAGATTCGGTATTAAACCTGCTGATCACGAAGACGTCTCTGAATATGTGCTGTTTATCCGCCAAGATGAAGTCAATCTCATTTTTGGTCACAGCGTCGGGGTTTTGCCATGTCCATATACTTTGAGGCTTTTTCTTAAAGAACGAGTTCATCAAGAAGAGCCCTTCCCTCTCAAGGAAGTTGATCAGCATCTTCCCCCTGTGATTCCTACTTCCATAACCATGTGGACCTATTCGAGATTCGTTGAGACTCTGGAATCCCACTTTAGTGTTAAAGTACCCCATAACAACGTTGAAGTGGGCCTTGGTGGTGTTGTGTAAGGCTCTTGATATGTCCTCGTACATACTTTCCACTACGTCATCTAAATGTGTCGAGGACAGCCCGTAGACCTGTACAATCTTCAAGCTATACCTTTTTGATGGCCGAAATATAAGGTACGCTACCCTGGTCGATACACTAGAGATCTCCTCAACGTTGCTAGAGAGGGACCTGTTGACGAGGAATCCTACGCCGCCCTGGGATAGTTGATCACCTTCGCGGAAGTACAGAAGATGGCCCGAGTCCAGGGTTATGGTATCCTCTCCCTCTCTTCGGACTTCGCAAAGCCTCAGAATATGCCACCTTATGTTCTCTAGCTCCGCTTCCAACTGTGCTAGGTGCTCATCAAGCCTCAGAGTTCGTCCATTAAATGATGCCAGGGTTAGTTGTTTTAGGTAGCCTGAGGTAGCCCGGTGATTCTTAGCACCCACTGTCCCACCGTTACCATGGCCGCTACCGTGACCAGGAATAGCGAGGTCTAGGGGACTAGGGGTCTTTCCTGTGTTGTGCCGTTCATTTGTGGGGTTCATGCCCATAATCTCCACGCTGGGCACGCGGGTTGGAGATCGCAGGACACAGTGTTTTACACCCCCAACTCTGCTGCCCGTCAGTGGCCAGTAAATTTTACTGTGTCATTATGGGAAGGGCTATACCGCCATCAACCGGTCGCCAGAGCCTCGTTAGTTATTGCAGGATGCTCCACGTGCAGATGAGGTTGACATTAGGGGCTTAGGTAGTGATTGCTCCCTTACATCCCTTCCATCTGCGAAAATTACTTTTACAAATTCTAAATTTCCAATGCTCCAATGCCAAATTTCAAATGTTTATTTAACGCTGTTCTATTATTTCATTGTATATTTATACCAAAATATATTACGGTATATAATATATGCTTCCTGGTAGTGTAGACGTGTTCTTTGGATCCACTCAGTGAAGTCTGACAACAAACGAAGACAGAATAAATTCCGAACAGCTTATTTTCATCATCAACAAGATATCACAGTTCGTGTAAAGATCAGTGAATTACGTGAGTGGCAGTTATGTCACAAATTTCGAAAGGACCGTTTAGCAATTTCGCCAACAGCTACGGAGATTCCAACTTATAAAAGACGTAGAAATAAGACAAATTAGTTGTTTGTTTATTGTATTTGAGGGACTTACATAATTTTTTACAAAATGTAATTTTAAATAGACAATTGCATGCCAAATAAAATCATCCACATACAAAAAAATACAACCACTGTCTAGCTATTGCACCTACGAGAACACGTAACAATCGCGGTATTAGTTATCATCATCATCAATTCATTATACATCCCACTGTTCAGCACAGGTCTCCTCTAAGGAATAGGTTTCAGTCAGTATTGGGCAAAGTACGTCCCGCAGGTCAACTCCGACTCACGAAGGGCTCTAATCCAGCCCGCCGGTGCCCCTTCTAAAATAGGAGTGTATGATCATCGGAGTAACACTACTCAATAATAAGAATTGAAAATATTTTGAAATATAATGCATTTTTTTTCCATTCTAGCCACCAGTGAAATTTCATGTTTTTCTGACCCCTAATGAAAAAAGTTTGCCAAACCAAAGGCCGTTGTCCAGCCTTATCACATGCCTTATTCTGACCCAATATATTGCCGTTTGTTCACCGTTAGCGAAAGTTATCGCTAAACATTTGCAAAGGTACATAACCTAGACATTAAAATCAATAGGTACATGCCGCCACAGGGGTTATAGTCGTCGACCTCTAAATTAAAAAGCAACCTTTCTCCCACTGGGTTACCATCGCTCGGTAACGGCATGAGTCGCTTGATACAAAGTCTCTTTGTAAATTTCTGTAATAAAGTAGTTTGATATTATCCATGTATTATCGTTATTATTTTACAATGCTCTTACCTCTGAATTTATTTAAATGAAATAATCCAATTGTAATTGGTTTTTTCTCACATACATTACATTTATATCGCAGTAGGTCGTGTCGTCCCCTATTCCTGCCACCAAGCAGTATTTTGAGCACTTCTGCGTTCTGGTTTTTGAACTTAGGGTCGAAACACAAAAGTCGCATCGCAGAAATATGCGAGCTCGCACGACACATCGCAAGAATTGGAAATTGCTCCGCGTCGCGCATTCCAACAATGTTAATCTTCTTTGTGTTTTTTTCCCATATTAGCTTATTAATAACAGCAGTGCAACACTCCTTTAAGGCGGGTGCCTCGTCGTTGCCTAGTTTAAAAAAAATTTAGCGCCGTTGACGATAGACGAAAGAATGATCACCCGAACCGTGGCAGTGAGACGCTTCGCCGCACGAAATTGATTACGCGTCGCGCCGTTTCGCAATTTTGTGTTTCGACTCTTATGTCTCGGAGGGACGAGCGCAGTGGCAGTGCCTATAGGAACTTTGCGATGTAAAGCTCTGAGTTTAAGGCACTGCAACTGTTATGGACAGGCGTGTCGCTTACCACCAGGCGCACGTCTTGTTCGTCCCGTCATTATAAAATAACTATTTATATTTACAAAAATCGACCTCAAAAGTTCGTGAAATGACATCTATTTGCTAAGTTTTATTGAAATCGGTTACCGGAAAGTGCGCGAAACCGGGTTCATCCCCTAGTTCGCCATTCTTACAGGCGGAATATTTTCTTCAAATTTAAGGAAGTTTTCATTACGTCTCAAGTAGCAACAACATTATTAGCAAATGCGCCTGTTACCGATCGGCAATAGCACGACGGCGGTGTTCTTTCGAAACTTAATGGATGACATAATTGCCATAGAATATGACCCTGATGACATAAATCATAGCAGGTGCTATCCTGTCTGCCACGGCCTTTATAACATTTATTTTATAATTCGGGCGTCAACTAATAATAAAATAAGTTAATTTCTAGATTAGTCTCGACTTCTTTTAACTTCATCGAGTGGATCCTAATTAAACTGAAAACTATGACTGAAACAACCAAGACGTTGTTTAAGGTGATGATGAATGTAACTTGTTGCAAATCTCTCATATACTACACTACTCGGTCTTACCTACCTTAAGGAGAAGATAAAATTCTATAGCTACGATGTATTTTGATTGGTTATTTCAGAAAATAAACCCTTTTTAAAATAGCACTCACAATGTGGAATTCGCTGGAGGAGGCCTATGTTCAGCAGTGGGTATCTTTAAGCTGAAATGATGATGATGTCGATGAAGGTTTTTAAAGGCACAAGTTCAACCGAATCCCCAAACTTAATATTACAAACAATACAGACATTTGCAATTTTTAATCAAGACTACAGATAGATTATCTAAACATCGGAGGCTTAAATCCATTACACATCGATATCGCAACTCATAGCCGTAACTACGAAAGGAAAGTGAAACCAGCTAGTTTCTCGTATCCTGTCCGACGTCGCCGAGCCCACAGTTGCCTCTTTATATGGCTAGCGGGTCCCTCAGGGGTCCACACACCTCGTTGATGTACAATAGACGGTATATCCTCCAAACGCCGAAATAATTAGGGAGCACGTAGGCTCAATTAACTTTTTTTTATAACCACAGCATAAAGAAATTTACGTCAATAAAATTGTTTTTATGTAATAAAATTTTACACCGGAAAACGTCATTTTTTAAGCTACTGACTTCCGACAATGACAAACAAAATTTAGCGACTAAAAATTATTTGTACAATCATTTATGCGGAAGTGGCGTACGCAAAAGGACCTCATTCGGCTTATATCACAGCCATTATTAGGCCGTGGCTTCGGTTTTTAATGAACCCAAAGTCGAAATTAATGACGGGAATCATTTGTAAGTCCTGTAACTTATAAGTTGGTTGGACAGTTGCGCGCGTGCTAGACCGGTTAGTTGCGCTAGCAAGATACACTTTTGAACTCAGTGTACTTGTTAGAATTTCTAACAGGAATTCTGATCGGCATTCAATATCATAACACTTAGAGATCCTATCATAATTATTAAATATATTAGTAGCAGTAGAGCTCCTTGTGAAAGAGTTTAACCATGGAAGTACTGTCATCTATTTCCATAATGTTAGCATTACTACAATCCGGTTTTGAAGTGCAAAGGTGCTGGTGAAATTACGTGGAACTTGTCAACTTTATGTTTCAGAGACACGGGTGCAGCGGCAGCGCGTCTCAAATCTTTGCGATTTAAAGTTTTGGGTGGCACTGCAACCAGTTGCTAATAAATAAACATCGTGGATGGATTCATAAGTTTTACAATTCTCCAACATTTACTTAAAAATATTAACTAATATTCCAATACAACAAGTACGGCATCATAACAAACTTGATAGTTATATCACCAAGGTCCCGACACTGTTTGATGCTGCGAGGGTTGTTTCGTAACGAGCAAGATCGTTACATTGAACTTTGCAGTCTGTGATAAAGCAAACCGTAAGGTTGCTGAGGATTTTGAAGCTTAGAATATCTGCTTGTAGAGGTGTGAATAAAGTGTTATTTATCCATGTATACATATATATATACTTTCTTATTATCTTACATAGTCTTAATTACAAAGTAAGAGAAGTTTTAAAATTCTATTACTTAAAATTATAGTAGCCGTAGAGCTGCTTGTGAAAGAGTCCAGGGTAATACTGCCACCTTACCTATTTCTGCCACCAAGCAGTAATATCAGCATTACTGTGTTCTCGTTTTGAAGGGTAAGGGTGCTGGTGAAATTACAGACTTCCCAGCATACGTCTCAGGGTGACGGGCGCAGTGGCAATGCCCCTCAGACCTTTGCAATTTAAAGCTCTAAGTGGCACTGCAACTGTTATGGACAGTCGTGTAGCTTATCATCATGTTTTAGAGGAATAGTAAAATTGTGCCCTACTCTGAAACTTGGAATCATATTCATTCCAATTTAGCTACGAACACTTGATGCATTCTTATTTTTATTGATCAGACTCATTGACTTACAAAATCAGACTGGACTGTTTGATCTAAACGATGTTTTGGATCACCTAACTGTGTTATGACTGTGAAAGTGGACTAGGTCGAATAACATAGTTTTTAAATACCTATGACTCGTACGTTTAAGACAAAACAAATATCAATTTATGTAACCATAAGATGAAGCAGCATTAAATACTTTAAACCTTTTCCAGCCCATGTATACACGAGAAAAAGAGAATTGTTTTTCTAAGAAATGGCTTATTAAAATGCAATAAACGTTTTTAAGGCACACACTCATAGCTCCTCTCTAGGTGAACCCTGCATCGCGAGTGCCATGGACACACATATAGACAACCACAAATTACACCCAAACTCGCGGGAGTAATAAATGTAGGCCTTACAAATATATGTAATATTTTATTTATAATATCAAGTGGCGGGACGAACAACAAACAAAAACTACACGCTTGTCCATAACAGTGGGGCACTGCCACTGCGCCTGTCACCCTGAGACATACGTTGACAAGTCTCATAGGCCTGTAATAGCAGCAGCACCCTTACTATTCAAAACCGGAACACAGTAATGCTGACATTACTGCTTGGCGGCAGAAATAGGTTATGTGGCAATATTTCCCTGGACGAACCCTTTTATAAGGAGGTCCACTGCTACTAAATTTCTCCCGGTGCGGGAATTGGACCTGTCACGTCAGTACCGTCCAGTTGCAGAAGAATTGAATTTAAAACTTGAACTTTATTCATCGTTTTTATACCAGCAACGTGAACCAGGCTCATTAACTTCTTCAGGAACCATAGTAAAATCAAAAAAGACGACGGATGGAAGCGCAAAACAATAAAAGGAAGGAATGAAGGAAATACTAAACTAATGAAACGAATTACCAAAGCAAATAAAGCCTTGGATAGCTGCATCGAAGCACAAGGTACTGTCGAAAGTAATTTATCCAGCCTTGCGTGAGTTTTTCTACCGACAACTAATTTCTTTTCTTTTCTTTTTTATAATATCAAGTGACAGGATGAACAAGTCGTGCGCCTGATGGTAAGCTACACGCCTGTCCGTAACAGCTGCAGTGCCACTCAGGTCTTTAAATCGCAAAGTTCTGAGGGGCACTGCCACTGCGCCCGTCGCCCTGAGACATTAGTTGACAAGCCCCATGTGTCTGTAATTTCACCAGCACCCTTACCTTTCTGAACCGGAAAGCAGTAATGTTAACATTACTCTTCGGCGGCAGAAATAGGTAGCTCTACTGCTGCTAGACTATTTTTTATTTGTATGCAAAACTAATGAGTAAAGTTAGGAATAGCCGAAGTAGATTAATTTAAACTTCAAGTAGAATTACGTACTTTTTAATTATTCTAGATTTTTAGAGGTAGGAATCCACTCTATTCATTTTTTTTTTTTTTTTTTTTTATAATTACGCACACACTCAACATAGCCCCGCACTAGGGAAACCCTGTGTCGCGGGTGCCATGGACACATACATAGACAAACACAAAGTACACCCAAACTCACGAGAGAAATAAAATGTAGGCCATACAAATATGTCTCCCGGCCCGGGAATCGAACCTAGGACCTCTGCGTGGCAGTCCGGCATGGTAACCGTTCGGCCACGGAGGCAGTTATTTATAATACCTAGTGACGAGTCTGGTGGTTAGCGACACGTCTGCCCATGTCCAGCAGTTGCAGTGTCACTTAGTCACCATTAGATAAGTTGAAAAGTCCCATGTGCCTGTAGTTTCACTCTAGGTATGTTACTTAAAGTTATTAATAAGCCATAGTGTACCACACTGTTGAAATTACAGAAGAAAAAACAAAGGAAGTTTATTATCGTTTATTATCGGAACCGCAGTCGCCAAAGCGCGCACAAACAAATTATAAACACTATATCTTGATAATTATTGGTCATAGATCCTGGATTGTTAATATCATTTAAACTTTGCTCAGTTGCTATATCGTTGGAAGTTCAATACCTTTATTGCAATTTGCAACGTTTTGATTTTATATTGAAATTTTATTCAACGTGCTGTCATCTTACGGCCAGTAGCTAGACTGCGAACGATTAACATCTGAACGAATAGAAAGTAGTATCTTCTCGACAACAAATGTCTTCTTTAACGCACACATTGAATAATGAACTTTAACTGCCTCTGTGGCCGAACGGTTACCGTACCGGACTGCCACGCAGAGGTCCCCGGGTTCGATTCCCGGGCCGGGAGAAATATTTGTATGGCCTACATTTATTTCTCTCGTGAGTTTGGGTGTAATTTGTGGTTGTCTATGTGTGTGTCCATGGCACCCGCGACACAGGATTTCTGTAGTGCGGGGCTATGTTGAGTGTGTGCGTTATTATTATTATTTTCGTATTTATTTTAAACTCTCGCCTCTCCCAAGGCCTAAAAAATTAATTTTGAATTTTTAAATGGGAGAGGCGGTATTTCCCGGCAATGGCACAGTCGGCCGGGGTCAGGGACTCAGGTCTTATTATTATTATTATTATTATTATTATTATTATTATTATTATTATTATTATTATTACGATCAATTAAGTTTAAAATTAATAAATCACTCATGAAGCATTTTTTCGCTTATTATAATTGTATGCTTATCTACTTTAATTTTTTACAGTACAAAAAACAATTCGATAAACAGAAAATTTAAAATTAATTAAAATAATACTTACCGATGATATGAAATGCCAAATAAAGGTAATATTTTTAGTGCGGTTATCATTTTTGCACTCCAAAACAGCACAATAAGGCATTAGAAAAAAAAATAGAAAGGGCGGACTGGGCTCAAGTATATCTAACGAAACCTACTGCTGACACGCGTCAGACGCTAACTAACCGCTTCTACGGCATTATTATTATTCTGTGGTTTAACAGATACAAAGTCAGAATGTTGCAAAAACCAACAAATCCTCTTCATTACAATAACCGAGGGACCGTTACCGTACGAACGTAATCACATGCATTGAGCACCCGCAACCTTAACCCCTGCGCAAGCGCGAATTTGCCACCACGTGAGAACCATTGTTCGAGTAATTTGCACTCTTACTGGCTGCAGAATAACTTAGGCTTTTTTTGTAAAAATACAATAGATACAATGTGCGCTTTGTAGAGAAGTTTGCGACATAATGGAAAGTTTCGACAGATATGACTTACATAATTCTAGATTTACTAGAATTTAGGGCGCTAATGAAATTCCTTCAAGGCTAAAATACACTGTAATCTTTCTTTTTTTTTTCTTGATCACAACATCATTTATACTCAGGCCAATATGGCGGACCACGCGAGGGCCATCGTTTATCTTTTGTTTTTCGACTTATTTGAATTACTTAAAAAACAGATAATTAATTTATATTTGTATTTATGTTACATAATTTATTTAATTTAGTAATCATAAAAAGCACAATTTTTCATAGCATTATTCATAGTAGTCAATATAATAATAATATTATATTTTTTGTGAAAATACTACAAATTTTTACGATCAGGCTGTATTCGAACCAGCTACTTTTCGCCAAACCGGGGCTATCGCTTTCCCAAATTAGACACGGAACAAGTCAACACACCTTACGAATTTTGAATTCAAGTGGAATTCTTCTTATGAATTAAATATCCTTGTTAATATTTTTAGTGGTACATACAAGTATTAATAATAACTCTAATTAATAACCATATGCCAGAATTATGGAACGCTAGTACATGTATGTATTTCTACAAAATATTCATACAAAACATGAAGAAAACCAGACGAAGACTTCAAAGATGTTTCGAACACACTTATACTGAAATACCTCCTCCAACTACTCTACTCCCACCTCCCCGAAAGCCGGCTGACTGCTTAGACAGGCACCATCCCTAACACCCCACTTATAAACTTTGTCAAAGACTTTGATATTAGTTTTTTTTTCACACACTCATAACTCCGCACTAGAGAAACCCTGTATCGCGGGTGCCACAAATTACACCCAAACTCACGAAAGAATTAAATGTAGGCCACACTAATATTTCTCCCGGCCCGGCAGACCAGCATCGTAACCGTTTGGCCACGGCTACACGCATTATAGACAATAAAGTTTCGTATTTCATTTGACACGACGAGAATGCTCGGAAATATCCGTGCTTTCTGAGATTTCCCAGGGTTCACTCTTTATTAATACATCTGTTTTTTACAATATTAAGTGACGGGACGATCAAGTCGTGCGTCTGGTGGTAAGTCTGTAATCCCACCAGCACCCTCCCCTTCAAAACCGAGATGCAGTCATGCTCAAACTACTGCTTGGCGGCAGAAATAGATATGGCGGCAGTACTTCCCTGAGCTCTTTCATTGATTTATGAAAACAATAATGTCAGAATATTAAATTAATATATACGCCAACTCTATGAAATTTTAATTTTAATTTAAAAAATACCGTTATAAATGCTCTCAGTTTTATTTTCGTTCAAAACGAGCGGTGTTATTTATATTGTACGTAACAGTAATGGCAAACGCAAATAAGTTATTAGAATATTCGTAAACAAAACTATTTATTTTTCAATGAAACTTTTAGTTTCAAACTTAAAATCCAATCCGCCTTAGTTTAAAAATTTAAAATTGAACGTAATACTTAAATATAAATTAACTTGCTACCAAAATTACTTCGCATTGCTAAAAATGCGTCGGCCATGACTCGAAACGTTTTGTGTAATCGCCATCATTACGTATTACTAAGTAAACTGCCAAATTATATAAATTATCCCACATAATTAGTAAATACTTACCTATTTCTGCCGCCAAGCAGTAATGCGAGCATAACTGCGTTCCTGTTTTGAAGGGTAAGGGTGCTGGTGAGATACAGGCATAGTGCTACGTGCGCAGTGGCAGTGTCCCTCAGATATTTGTGTTTTAAAGCAATCTGAGTAGCGCTGCAATTGTATGGACAGGCTTGTCGTTTGCCACCAGACGCACGACTTGTTCATCCCGTCACCTGGTATCATAAAAGAAAATTAAAAAACAGTGAGTCAGTTGCGTGGCACTAACCACGTATCGCCCGCAAAACGGAATCATAGTTAGTAGCAAAAGTAGCTCTCCAGCTAGTAGTAACAAGTCCACTTTTCTCGTGGGATAAGAGGCATTGCATCAATTAGAATACCGCAGTGGGTCAGGCGGTCACTTCGAGCGCATGCACACTGCGACCTGCGCCGACGCATGCATAACGTGTTGCATAACTATTTCGATTAGTTAGCTTTACCCAGAACTAGCCTTTAAGAGGAAAATAAACATATTACTAAATAAATATTTGGCAAGTGGGCAATTCCAATTATAGTCATGAAAGTATGTCTTTTAAACTTTTGTTTCAATGCAAAAATTCTGGCAGCGCCGCTCGTCTTTACAAATCAATGAGTCACTGCCAAACCGTGAAATTTTCAAAAAGGAGATTCATACTTTTAAAATTGCACCACTGGCTGGTGTCATAAGGACACATCTGCAAAATGACAACTTTTCAGGAGAGAGTACGTTTCAATATTCTATAAACGAAAGCACATTATAATTGTAACTTATTTGACCGACTTCAAAAAAAGAGGAGGTTCCCAGTTCGACTGCATTTTTTAAATATGTGTATTATACGATTACTCCGAACCGATTTTGATGATTGTGTTTTTGTTGGAAAGAGGGTACCTCAGTATTCGTCACATTTACATTTGCAGAAAATATTCCACCTGTAAGGGTGGCAAACTAGGCGATGAATCCGGTTTCGCGCGTTTTCCGGTAACAGATTTCAATAAATTTAAATAAAAGTTGGCAAATATATGTAATTCTATAAACTTTTGAGGTCAGTTTTTTTAGTATTCTGTACTGAGGTTATTATTAAAAAAGCAGACGCCAAAAAAATTTGATTGTAGGTTTTTTACTATAGTTTTGTTTATTTGTTTTTTTATATAACCGGATTCATCCCCTAGTTTGCCACCCTTACAGATGGAATATTTTTTCATGTTTAAATGGGACCTATACTGAGGTACCCTTTTTCCAACAAAAAATAAAGCTTTTCAAGGGGATTTTTAAGGAGATTTGGAATATTTTCTTCATATTTAAACGGGACCAATACTGAGGTACCCTCTATTCGTATTATTTTTAAAAGTTATGTGAGAAAACACTTTAGACTTATGTAGCTTCATAGAAAGTGTGTGAAATATTCAATATCTACCTCTTTCTTTGGAAGAAGAAACTAAGAACATTGTGTGTAGCAATGAGTCAACGTTTTGCGAACTATTAGGAAATATCGCATGTTCTATTACAATGTGTGATGGACGCTTATGGCGCTCCGACTTGGTAACACTTAAACGTTGTAGCGTAATATTGTAATAGTGTAAAATACCGAAGTGGGCTCGGGGCGTTTAATAATATTATGAAATATAATTGAAGTAGAAATACACGTTCCAAAACAATTTAAATACAGTTTAGAGTAAGACAGTATAGGTATTATTATCAGTAATTGGAATAGAGGGAGTTAATTTACCAGTTGCAATACCACTCGAAGCTTTAAATCGCAAAGATCTAAGAGGCACTCCCACAGCGCACGTCACCCTGAGACATCAGTTGACATGTCCCACCCTTACCTTTACAGTAATGTTGGCATTACTGCTTGGCGGCGGAAATAGTAAGGTGTAATAAGGTGGCAGTACTTCCTTGGACGAACTCTTTCACAAGGAGATACTAAAATTCACTGCAGACTAAAAATCACTCCCTTCTACATATCTTTGAATTTATATTATTATATTATATTATTATATTTGAATATGCGTAATATTTATTGAAATTTGCGTACATTAGTGCCAAATATTATTTCCTATTAAGTATTCCCTACAAATTATTGTATAAAACAACAATATTGTACATAATATACTTTAACCATTTAAAAAACTAAACATGAGACAACCCATATATTGCAATGTTTAGAAAATAGTAAAAAAAGTAATGCTATAAGCCTTGATGACGAAATGGGTATGTTCATACTAAGAAAACGTTTATACTTTATTGACTCCCTCGGTTCCCTGATTATAAAACAATATTAAAGTAATTATAATAATCAAATGTGTATTGTAACTAGTATGTGCTAAATAATTACAATAGAATATCGAGTTCTTAGGTTTTCGCGATTGTTACACATAGGAAATGAAACTATTTTTTCGGATTAAAATCGCGTATATTTGTTTTTTTCAAACAAACCGTTTGAAAAAATAAATAATAGTTTGTTTTTTCAGTCAACCGTGACCATGGGACCTGTAAAAGGCCCGAAACGTCGGTTTATTTGAAGAAACAAATGTACGCGATTTAAATCCGGAAAAAAATTGTTTTATTTCCTAAATACAATAGAAATATTAGTTTGACAGAAGGTGTTCAAAGATGGACTTGTCTCTAAAAGAGATCTCGTCCAGCCAACTCAGGGCAGTGAAAACTAAGGTTATAAGCGGGCCATAAGGTGCAAGAGAGAATGAGAAATAAATATAATAAACTACATAAATTAAAAAAAATACCGTTACTTACATAAGTATTATAATTAATTATAATAAATAGCATCAATATACATACACTTGTAAAGAAATAGGATTTCTGTGACGTTTCCTTTGACATTCGTCGGCAAACGAATGGTGACTCATAAAAATGATGTCGGTGTTTGGTAGTGAATAATTGTATTAATAAGAAAAAGAATCGACAATCTTTAAATAAACTTTAAATGTTGTTTCTTCATTTCAGGTAAGATAGAACATTAAGTACTGTAGTTTGCAGGTTTAGAGAACTATAAACGTAAACTTATGCTAATAAGAAACTTTATTTCAAAGCAACACATTAAGTTTATTGCCGATTCCCCGTTCCCAACAACCCTGAGAAATTGTCTTATAAAACGATATTTAAAGATTATATACACCTACATCATTTTTAAAGGTCACTATTCGTTTACCGACGATTGTAAAAGGAAACATCACAGAAATCCTATTTCTTTACACACATAAATATATACATAGGTACATAAATATATATTATGTAAACAAAATGTATTTAGGCAAAAATACTTGTCTTTCTTTACCTATACTTTTTCACAAGTCTTTTAAAACATCGCATATTTGATAATTAGAGGTTATGTCAAGTCTAGTGGACTGGTTACACGCTAATGTCATACGTGCTGACATTTGACGCCTGTCTCTCGCTGGGGTAGACAAATACAATGGACCTCCAAATGACATTCCTTTAGTAGTAGCAGTAGAGCTCCTTGTAAAAGAGTTCGTCCTGGTAAGTACTGCCACTTTACCTGTTTCTGCCGCCAAGCAGTAATGTCAGCATGTGAAGCTCAGAGTGGCACTTCAAGTGTTATGTCAAGTGGTATCATGACTGTGGCATCATAGTACATTTACTCAAATATTTTATATGCCCGTAAAAATATACATAATTTCAATAAGAAAGAAGATATCCATAATATTAACCTTAGAGCTAAGTCCAAACTCATGGTACCACGATTTCGTTTAACCAAGGTAAACAACTCTTTTATGGGGAACTGTATACGTTTTTGCAATAAGATTCCGGAGCATATATTAAGTTTATCGTTTCCTAAGTTTAAAAACTACATTAAAAATATTTTGATCGAAAAATCATATCACAAAATTGAAGACTACGTGTTAGATAAAGATGTATGGAAAGACGACATGGCTCCAGACTCCACACAAATTTGATTCAAAGTGTATTCCATTTTAATTAAGTTTATTTGAAAAGAGCAATCCCTGGAGTTTCTTGCTCGTTCTTCTCAGGGAGGTCAGCGTAGTGAACGAGCAGTAGCTTAAATGTGACGATTTCAAGTGTAAATTTATTTTACCTATGGAATAAATAATCTTTGACTTTGACTTTGACTATGAACAGGCGTATGAACAGCTTATGCGCACGACTTGTTTGTCCCGTCATTTGATCTTCTTCTTCCTGTCCTTATCTCACGCTAGATGGGATCAGCACAACATGTATTTTTCTTTCACTCTCCCCTATCAGAAGTCATTTTTATATTCACACCTTTCTCATCCATGTCATCTTTCACACAATCTATCCAGCTTTTCTTTGGCCTTCCTTTTCCCTTACATCCTTCCACATTCATATCTAACACTCTTCTCGTCACATGACATTCTTCCCTCCACATGACATGTCCGTACCAAACTAACCTATATCTCCTCATTTTTTCCGTCACTGGCGCCACTTTCAAACTTCCCCGTCACTTGATATTATAAAAAAAGAAAAAATCTCTTTCGCTTCTTCCACTCGTATATCTTTCAATATACGTCCGTTCATTCTCGTTAACGACCTTTTTTGGAGCCGCGGTAGCCTTATTTATGTGCGCGATTTAATTTGAAATTTGCCATGACCTTTTTAGTGAAGGAAAACATCGTAAGGATGCCTGCACACTTTGGAAAAGCAATTTAATCATGTGGGTGAAATTCCCTATCCGAATTGAGCCCGCGTGGGAACTACAACCCAAGCTCTCATTGTGAGATAAGGCCTGTTATTATCATAACGGCCTTTTTAAGGACATCCTCCGTCTGGTTGAGATATCTACGCTAAGGTCGACCTTTCCCCACGTTTATATCCAGATTAATTATTAATAACTAACTGAAGGACTGCTAATCTCCATACTACAGATTGTCAAAATTCCGTCTTACAACTAGCTGACGCTGATCAATAACCTGGAAGTAGTTCATATTATGTAAATGGCAGTGGATATCTATTAATTCATCTTTAACATGAAATAGAAGAAATCTAAATATTGATTAATCACGGGCCAAAATGATTTTAAAAATTTTGTGTCAGTACATTTTTTTTTAATCTTCATTTATTTAGGGGCTTTTTAGGGGCTACATCAAGAACACACTTAATAAAATCCAGACAGATAAATTAAAATATTACCTAACTAAACATGTACACAAAATCGCCGCGGCTCTGCATGTAGGCTTCGACAAAACAGATTGAAACTTACAACATTAATGCTCTGGCCACACAGAGGCGGCCGCGGAAGCGTTCCGGGCGCGGGATTTTTTGTAATGTACCAGTTCTTATGAACCCTGCCACACTGAAAGGCACGGCGGCCGCGGGGCGAGGCGGCGCGGTGCGGGGCCGCACGCCATGACAAACAGGCAGAGCGGGCGCGGGCCGCGGCCGCGGCGTCCGCGTGGCGGGTGCGGTCGCGGGTGTTGTAATACATTGAGTTCTATGCAACTGTTCACACAGCGCGTCAGTGGCGGGGCGCGATCCCGGAGCGGGGCTTCAGCGGGCTTGGACGTTGTATTTTTTTACAACTAGGGAATGTGTTTTAATTGATTTTAATCAAGTTTCAAGATGAATTCGACGGAAAAACTTATATCATTGGTGCAATCATACCCCAGTTTATTTAATACAAGTGATAGAAATTATAAAAACATAGAAATTATTTGGGAAACAATTCCAAGGAGCTAAATCAAGATCGTGAGTATATTTTTTATGATGGTTTTTAATAATTATTAAAATAATTGCCAAATTTTTCTCTGATTTCAATTGCATAATCAGACGATCTTTGATTTGTACGAATTGGAAGTAGTTCATTGGCCTCAACTGGTTGAGAATCGCTCTGTTGAACCGCATTGTTACCGTTCTTACTTTAATGAAATTGTGTAAACAACACGTGCCTTTGACAACTTATATTGTCGTTTCAATATCATATTGCATGAGACGTCTATAGACTTGCCATTTCTGTGTTAGCTGGCCGAATACGTTGTGGAAAACGTCTCCCTCCATCAATAACAATCAACTGTGAGATACCTCTTCTCTTCTCTAAGAAAAAAACATGACGCCGTAGATTATCTGTTCATTAGTTATGCAGAAACATTTAAAAAACTGAAACCCACAATTCAAGTCGAAATCAAATTGAAACTTGCACACATTTTTACAGAAGCTGAACTGAACGACCTAGAAGAAAATCAAATTTCAGTAGCACCGGTACAATCTCCTTAATTTACCGTAATTAGCACAACAAGTAATAACGATCAAGAAAGTATCCCAGTTTCATTGCAACTAATTCCTGAAGACTTGTGTTTCCCATTATGGTACCTGTAATATAGTTGATGACTAAACTACACAGGGTAATTCCAAAAGGTATGGTACTGAATTAATGCTGTGATAACATAATAAAATGTAATAAGAAATGATGAATGCTAATTTAATAAACAAAAAGTTAAATAAATAAACAGTTAAGTTTAATAAATAGCAACCAAGGAGTTTTATAATTTTTATTAGAGTATTGAATGGTCTACAAAACACTTTTTGTTTGAATAAGTTTGCATTGTTAGTTCTGAGATGTTGATTTTTATGTTAGTGACTCGGATTCATTGCTCCCGAGTGTATAAGCAGGTATATAAGTTAAGTATAATTGCAATTATGCATTGTTCATAATAATTTAAGTAGGTACATAAAATTAAATAGAATTGTTGTTGATTCTACAAATCTTAGATGCCTGTTATTTGTTAAAATAAAAAATCATGGGCCGTAGGAAGCCAGCATTAGACTGATAGTAAAAGAAGTTTGAATTAATTGTGTTAAGATTGTTGATTGTTCATAATAATGTAACTTTCGATAGGGACCTATTAATTATTTGTTAAAATAAAAATGCCCAGCGAGTTTGTTAGAAATAGAAGTTTTAAGTTAACTATGTTAAAATTGCTCAAAATAATATAAGTAGGTACATAAGTTAAATACAATTGTTGTTACATAAATCTTAGATAGATACATATTATTAGTTGAAATAAAAACGCCCAGGGAGACTGCTACAAAAAGAAGTTTCAAGTTAATTTCAATTGCAATTCAAAATAATCAGATGACAAATAATTTGTCAAAATAAAAATGCCCAGTGAGACAGATAGAAAAAGAAGTTTCAAGTTAACTATGTTAAGATTGTTCAAAATAATGCACTTCTGTAGATACATAACTTAAACAAAATAGTTGGTGTTATACAAATCTTAGATAGGTACTTATTATTTATTAAAATAAAAATGCCCATTTGGACTGATAGAAAAAGAAGTTTCAAGTTAATTACGTATATAGATTGTTAATAATAAAGTAAGTAGGTACAGTAGTTAAATGCAATTATTATTGTTGATTCTACAAATCTTATATACCTATTATTTGTTATAATGAAAATGCCCAGTGAGTCTCACTGAAAAAATAGTTTCAAGTTAATTTTGTTAAGATTATAGAATTTTTTTAATGTTTTTAAATAAACAATTTCTGTTCATATGAATAGTTTGATTCAAATCCTTCAAAGTAAGTATACAGAGTGTCCCAAAACTCAACGATAACCTGGGAACAGAATGTTGCCTAGTTTGTAACTACCCAGAAAAAAATATTTAAAAAATCGGAGTCATTTTCTTTTTGTAATATAAGCATTTTAATGAAAAATGTTGAAAATGTACCCCCTGTACCCCATTTTTAAGTACTACAATTACAAATTTGCTAATTTTGCTGTTCTAGTTTTTGTAACGGTAACCGGAAACAGCCCAGCTAATGAGCACAATGCCAAAGAAAGCCCGAATTACTCTAGTACACTTTAGTTTCAGCACTAAAAAAATATGTATTTAATTTTTTCTTTAAATTTTTAGCAGATTTTTTTTCAAGGTAACTTTAACACCCCATACAAAAGTTTAAAGATGTTCTTCTACATCACTATCCGATAGTGACATGGACCTTTCTTTATTTGTGTTGAAAATGAAATGTGGCGTGACGCTTTTGGTGTCACACCGGCCGCCTCCGTGCCGCTGTCCCGTCACGAACTACACTCGGGATTGCTGTGTGGCATGCCCCGGCACGCATTCGCTTCCCGCAGGTCCGCCCCCGAAACGCTTTTCCCGCTATACCGCGTCTGTGTGGCCTGACCTTAAATGTACGGAGACCACCAGCCTGTGCAAATAGCCGCGCCCTAATAGGTTCCGTCCGAACTCACTCCTTGAGCAAATGATAGACTTGATGTATAGAATAGAATATAATTATTTATTTCATATTATCAATTTCATAATATTATAATTCGAAACATAATGTCAAGGGATAACATGGTCGTCATTCATCTGAACAATAATTTTATTGTTAATATAATATAAAATAACTAAAAGAAAAATAAAGAAAAATACGATCTACAAAAAAAAATAAAAATTAAATTCGAAATACAGACTCCAAAATTAAAATATAATTACAATTTCTTTAAAAGAAATTCCTCTACACTGTAGAATTCATCACCCAATAAAAGGTCTTTCATTCGGGAACAAAACACTTCGTCATTTGTAACAATGTTTCATAAACTAATTTATAAGTTAACGCATCCTAATATGAGTAGATGGCGCCAATCCTAAACAAAATAAAAGAAAAGTCGGCACTATCTATAAAAATCTGTGCAATAAGCGCCATCTAGTTGATTTGTTTGTTATCAGTAGAAATTAGATTAGCTTTGTTTTTTTTTTAATTTATTGCTGGCCATGGAAACAAAGTCCTTCAGCCGAAAACATAAACGTTTAATTATATTTCTGTAAATATGGTCACCACAAAGAGGATAGGTAATTTGAGGCGGCGTGCTTGGATTGACTCGGGATTCCTTAGAAAGGGCCGATACGGGTTTAGTTCGAGATTCGTATAATTTCGCGTTTTAATCTTCGATTAAGGCACAATAACACTATCCTATTCGACTTTAAACTAGATTTCACGAAATAATTGAAAGTCAAAATAAAAACGACACTTTTCCCTCCAAAAGGCCCAGAGCGAATCCGATTAGCTTTGATAAATTGCGACTTGCCAATGTAAAAAAAAATTAGTTACAAAATTACTACCAATAAATACTAAAAACCCGACTATTATTGTATCGCGATTAATCCATGATATAAAGATCTAAATGCTTTTGCCGTTATTGTACAATATCAACAAAAACAACAACAATGCATTATGTACTTAAATTATATGAAAGTTCTTGCAATTACTTTGCCGAAAATGCTCTTGTCGTACCAAAAAAGGTGGTCGGATACATTCCCAGGTTTTTTTAAACTTATATCCGGCGGTTGCATTAACACTTGCATTCTTGTATTTTCATGAATGTTTTTTCGGTAATCAAAAACCTGTAATTTATGAATTAACTGCATTGGTGTTGACCATTTATGTTTGTGGTGTTGTCATTATAAACCTGGCACTCATTTGTAACAGCATACATTTATACAGCGAATGAAATGCAGGCAGTGATTGTATCAACGCTGCACTAGGTTTCTTCACGTTTGGATTCCATTTTCCATTTTGTGGAATTTAGTCACCTACCTATCATGTATAAAAAATTAAGAAACCTTGCGCTACTAGGAAGAGACATTAAATAATGCTCTGGCCATACAGAGGCAGTAGCGGGTCTTTGGGCTTACCAAGCTTGCGTGTTTTATTTTTTACAACCTTTATACCCGGGAAGTCTGCCTGTGCAGATGTACCTGCGCAGGTAAACCGGAACGTGTGTTGGAACATACCTGTACAGTTTAGTGGACCTGCGCAGGTAAACAGGAACGTGTGGTGGAACACACCTGTGCAGTTTAGTATACCTGCACAGGTAGACATCTCCGGTAGACCGTAACGTGTAAGGCCGCCATTAAGTGTTTTCATTAAATTTTAATATGAATTCGGCTGAAAAAGTTCTCGCATGGCTAATGTCGTGCACTCGATAAATCGAGTGCTTTGCGTTGTTTCGTAACACTAATTAAAGCAGAAGTTTTTCTTGATTACTATCCGATAGCGATATGGAGCTTTCTTTAAAATCTCTATACAAAATGCAACATGGCTGCTTCTGATGTCACACCGTCTGTTGTCACGTTGCAAACTAGCTACCTGTACCATGTCTGTGTGGCCAGACTTAAAAGGTTTTAGGAATTATTTAAAAAAAGATTTACTACGCGTAGTCAAAACAACAAACGAAAGAATAACAAAGTGTACTGGTTCCTTAAAACACAGCTCTTCTCCACTGCCCTGATTGTGCTGACTTAAGCTATAATAATAGCAAAGTGATCCCAATGTGCAATATTACATCAATTATAATTTTGTAACATGAGTTAACGTAATATTACAGCATTCGCAGTTAACCGATTTGAGTGAAGCAACATGAACATTATACTTAAATCCAACCAACCGGTTAAGTTTAATGTAAAGCTATAAGATGATCAATGAAATTAATCTCATCTAATTAGGTTATCACACTTTACACATTTTTTTGCTTAAGGCGAACCGGTACCATGGTGAAACCTACGCAAGGCTTTGCGTGTTAAGAAGACGCGGAGAGTAATTTTAAATATTTTGTTTTTCTACCGACAACTACTTTGTTTTTTTTCTTTTTTATAATATCAAGTGACAGGACGAACAAGTCGTGTGCCTGATAGACAGCGACACGTCTGTCCACAACAGTTGCAGCGACTCTCAGAGCTTTAAATCAAAGAACTGGGGGTCTGAACTGTAATTTCATCAGAACCCTTACCCTTCGAAACCGGAACGCAATAATCCTCACCTATATGAAGTAAGAACACGTAAAACAAACTACGTATGTTCGATTCAATAAAATCTTAACAATTTACCTCGACCTGCTCTTGTCGAATAATGTCATCCACCAGGGTCGTTTCTTTTGCTTTTTTAGTACGTTGGAACCATTGCATAATGTAAATGTGGCTGCAGAAATAGCTATGCTAATATGTATGACATTTTCCAACGGTAGTTCAAATCAGATTAAGGTTTCAATACACACCCGAATACGCGCCACCACGCGCCGCAAAAAGGCGACCACGGGCCTCTACGCGCTCTCTTGACGGCCCTGTTCCCACGGCGCGTTTGCGCATTTAAAACGGGGCATGGGAAGCCGCCATTAGAAAGCTTTCAGTATCCTTCTCTTACATATAAATTTCCTCAGAAACAAACCGCGAATTTCTCAACAGTTCCGCACCTCGTTATGTCTAATGTCACTCGCCCATTATTCGGCTTAACTCAACTTAAGACCATTAACTTACCCATTAGTGTAATAGCTTGAACCACGGCCATGACTTAGGTTGCTTCATGTTCACAGCTGCAATTACATAGATTTATTTCCATGCTTTCATTCGTACGCATCTGAGGAAGGTGTTTACTTGCAACTAATAAATCAATTTAAATTAATCTTACAACGATTATTTTTATCCAGTTCTTATGTTTCCGGGATTGTCACATATTGGGAATTAAACTTTTTTCTCGGATCTAAATTTGTGGGACCTCTGAAGAGCCCGAAACGTTAAAAAAACAAATATACGATTTTCCGTAGCAATTGCATTGCCACTCAGATCTAGTTAAGATTTAAGCACCTAATTACGTTTTGAGTTTCTTAATTATTTATTACCATTTTAAACCGATGATTCTGTACCCAATGCTCAATAAATAATTATAGTTACATTACAAGTTTTAATAAGTGTTATTATGTTTTGAGTTTTTTTTTATAATCTCAAATGACAGGACGAACAAGTCGTGCGCCTGGTGTTAAGTAACACGCCTGTCTACAACAGTTGCAGTGTCACTTAGAACTTTAAAACGCAAAGATCGGAGCATGCCACTGCGCCCGTCACCCTGAGATACACATAAGTTGACAAGTCCAAAACGTCTGTAATTTCACCAGCACTTTCCTCCCTATACTCATGTTATATACCCTTTTTTATTAAACAAATAAGTGTGCATTTGGCTTCCATCTCACCTGATGAAAACTGACATAATACCTATTCACTCTCGCCTTAAAAAAGTCCAAGTGGTAACGTTCAGGGAACAAGTCTGCAGGCAGGGAATTCCACTCCATAGCCGTTCGCCATATAAATGTGGAAGCGTAACGCTTCGTGCGAATCTTTGGAATATCCACAACATAGGCGTGGAACCCCAGCATACGCCTGGTCCCCCGATGATAGAAAGGGGAAGGCGGTATTAATTCGTGGAATTCCCTCGCACGCTGATATATCCTGTAGCACAAGTCTTGCCCAGAGGTTTTATTGCTGTCTTGGCAGTCGATTACATAATAAAATCAATAACAGCACAACAATATATCACCTGCCAAGAACCAGCTGTAAGCGAGCAGTGGTAAAGTGGCTTAAGTCCTTAACTATGACAAGACTGAAAACCTTTTGCATTCCACGTTATAATTAAAGTATTGCTCATACATTTACCCGCCCAAAAACAAATGCCTACAACACACGCAAGCACACTAGCCCAACTTCTCTTTACCGAACTACACATACAAATCTATTTACTTTTGATATTTTCTCATATGAACTTGTATTTCAATTCTCATTCTTTAAAAAAAAAATTGTTGTAATTTAATTTAATATAATTTAATTTTACAAATTTAAAGTATTTAATTAATCACAATCCATTTAAATCCATTTTACTGTTGATTTACTGTACCTACCTAATCTATGTAAACTGATTTAACATAACCTGTAATACAGGCATTTTTATGCCTCTCGCAAATAAGATTTAATATAGAAACTCTTTAGTCAGCAAGTATTTATACAAATTACCTTGTATGTTGAGAGAAAATAAATATATTATTATTATACCGATAAGGCTTTGTAGCTTCGGCTCTAGTAATTCTGAGTCATCTATAAGCCTCTTGGCACGCTTGTCGTCGTCGATTGAATCCAACTGCTTAACGGCAGTATTAGGCAAAGTGGCAGCACCTACTTCCTAGAACAATCTCTTTCACAAGGATATAATAATTTTTTCCCCGTATACATAATATGGTGACCTCAATTATCACAGTCCCAGACCGAAATTAAGTATTTGTATTACGTCACGACTTGCAGAACTGTAATTTATGTGCAACTTTCGACATTTCATGCGTATTTGTTGAGGAAAAGCCCGATAATTCCCATTCGCAATTTGCGCAATTTGAATGTGCACCATGAAAGCTTCACTCGCTGCCAGCGATAAGTAGTGAAATAGATAAGGTACTTAAGTTAACTGGCAATAAAAACATGCTTGTTAATGGTCAGCATTATTACACGCACAAGTGCTTAATTGACTATTCCTAATTGACCAATCAATTGTTACGAGCGTTCATTGTCAGTGGAACAATGACAAAAGAACAGATTGAGCACAGAGTTGCAATAAGTTTATGTTATATCATTTAGGTACAACACGCTTTGGGTACAATATAAATGCAGTTTAGCTCTATTTACACTCAATAGCGCATTGTATAAGACAGGACCTGGAATTTTTACATACGATCGTAAACTATCTATAGAAAATGAAAGTTAATCTATTTAGAAGTGAAGTACATACATCATAAATGTCTAATCAGGTTTTTTAATTATTTTTTTTTAACACCAATGGATTTAACACAAATGGAATACAAATAGAAATCATTTATTCCGTATAAAAGCACACACATTACACACGATGGGCGGCTGAAAAGTAATCTTTTTTGACTATTTTCAATTCAAAAATAATACAGGCCACTATCGTAATGCTTATTCTTGCGTGTTGTTTATTCTTTTTTCAAAGTTAGTGACACTCTTTTGTTTATTAGCTACGTTTCGATTTGCATAGACAAAATGGCGAAGAAAAAAGCAAAATGATTAAAACAATAACTTTTTTTTAACAGACTAATTTCCTATTTACATTTCCGCTGTATATTTCATAATAAAAAAATGTACAGATATTAAAAGGAACAGACGTCGCACAAACTTGCAAAATATGCAAATACTTGTGTGTAGCTTTCCACTTCGCATTCTCACGCAGCGTTGCGCTAGTACAAGTCAAATGGCCGAGGACGTCTTCTTGCACTCGTAATTTGGTAAAATTTTCACTGGCTTACTAAATCTTAGAATAATAACGTATAGAAACCTAGCCCGCACACGCTAAGTGAGGCAAATTGAAGCGCTCCCAAAGGGCCTACACGAGCGGGCGGGCCTTCAGTGCTCAAGGTCAACTTGCACCGCGAACAGCTCCAGAATTTTAGCTAAAAATGACGAAATGTGCAGTAAATGAGTATAAAAATACGTCAGACAAACATAAAATAGATTCCACAAGGAAGTAACGCGTTTCAACTTGTATTTTTATATAAATATTCACTAAAACCGAAAATTAACCTACTACTAAAACTAGCCTACATGAATTTGATTTTTGCCTCACTTGTGACAGTTCGTTTGATATGAAACTATCATTCTATGCGTTATTATTCTAAGTACTAAATATTCAAAGTGCAAAATCTTTCTCTTGAGTTATTTTTTTAACACCGAGCTATCTAAAACAATTCGATTTTCCCGAAAACGAAAGTACACATTTTTTCGATACCCAAAAGCCTCGAAATAATGAAAACCTCACATTCATAGCAATGTAGAAATGAATCTATTATATCTGATCTAAATCACGTATATTTTGTTTTTAAAACAAATCAACAATTCGGGATCTAGACATCTTATGATCACGAGTGAGTTTTCACTGGTTTAGTAAATAGTCAACTACGCAGTCTTTCTCTCGACATATTTTTTAAATACTGTTTAGTTTTCCCAAAAACGAAATTAAAAAATGTTTCCATATACAAAAATCCACCCGGGACATCCATTATCGGTTACCGTAAAACATAAGTTTCAAATAAATTATTAATTCAGAGTTTCCACTGTGGTCGCATATTTTTAGCATTCATAGTAAGTCTACTACCACTTGAACGTAATATTAGTAAACATCTAATTATCTTATTACTGTTCCTCCAAGCGGAGAAAGCAACAAGGATGAAGGTCTTTGCCCCAAGCCTGCGTAATCTAATTGTAGCATTTATTACAACGCCATAGCGGCGGAAATATACCACGCTGTCTCTGTTTATTAGCGTTGATTTACTGCTGTTAACGTATTGCTTTCTAAACTTTTTTACTTTCCGTATTGTGAAACTTTGTTGTCTTATTGATCTTATATCTTTTATTACCTAATGTTAATAATATTACAACTTTTACAGACGCACCATTACGGTGAACGACTGAGGTAGGCAAACCCCATTGCCACCTGATATACTCGTACTTCTTTCACTTCCTCGGCTTACAATTTTTTCATACAGGCCTGTTTATTTTTGATCTGGCATTTGTTTAATAGCCGTAGAAGTCCTTGTGACAGAGTTCGTCCAGGGAACTGTTGCCACCTTACCGATTTCTGCCACCAAGCAGTAATGTGAGCATTACAGCATTTCTGTTTTCAAGGGTTAAAGGTGTTGGGGAAATTACAGACCCGTGGGATTTGAAACTTTGTCTCCCGGTGACGGGTGCAGTAGCTGTGTTCCTCAAATCGTCGTGTTTGTGTCACTGCAAGTGTTATGGACAGGCGTATCGCTGACGATCATAAAAAATCACTTTGTAGTCTTTATTTATAACACCTTAAAGTATGTATTATCTTGGCATTACTAGCACTGAAATTGTAGAAATTATATGTTAAATTACGAAAGATAAAAAAGAAATAAAAATATTATAAGCAGAACAATAGGTAACGCAATTTTGCTTAAAACTGAACAAAATGAACAAAGCTCTTTTTAACCGACTTCAAAAAAGGAGGAGGTTCTCAATTCGACTGTATGTTTTTTCTTTTCTTGTATGTATGTTACGCGATAACTCCGGTATTTGTGAACCGATTTTCATGATTCCCAGTGGTGGTCCCATTTCATTTCATTCACGCATGAAGATTCATTTTTATAGAGCGCCTAAATTTTATTATAAAGAGCAATTATTTTAATGGTTGATTTTGCTATTCTCCAATTCAAGGCGTTTTTCTCTCTCAATATACTTTGAGTAGTGAGAACCGATTTTTATTATCTTCTGTCTCAAGTCACGTATAGTGACGAACTAGGGAATGAATCCGGGTTTGCACACTTTCCGGTAACCGATTTCAATAAAACTAGGTAATTATATGTACTTCCACATACTTTTGAGGTCGGTTCTTTAGTACTCTGTACTGAGATTATTATTTTCTAAATTAGAAATGTGTTGTGGTGTTTTGTTTTTTATAATATCTCATAACGGGAAGGAAATACAGTAATGCTCACATGACTGCTTGGCGGCAGAAATAGGTAAGGGGGCAGTACTTCCCTAGACGAACTCTTACACAAGGAGCTCTACTGCTACTAAACCAGTACTAGGTTACGTACACACTTAATTATTTAGTTTATAAAATGTTGTAAAACCAAATTCCAGGCAAGTCATAACGGAAGAAACATGCGTACCGTGAGATCGAACTAATTATCTCACCTCTACAGCATTAAAATCTTGATACACCGAAATGGGACAGGAATGTTTAACTTCGATTTTTTGTTTTATTGTTCAAAGTTCTCCGGGAGTCAACGATCTCTGTATTTGTTATACCCCAGAACCGATACCCTACATTCCGTAGCGCGATAGACTCGTTCTTTGTTTGTTTTTCGTTTTCTATTTGACGACTAACCGCGCTTTTATCAAATATGTAATGTTTACGTACTTAAATTATATAATTTGTTCTCTTTTTAAACTATAAAAGATCATGGAAAAAAGATCAAACTTTCTATCATACTTGACTTACTTCGTTTATAAAATTGTAACTATTAACTCTTGTAATCTTGTAATAATAATAATTACTGGGGAATGATGCCTCTCTCATTCAAAAATTAAAAATTTGTCTTTTAGGCCATAGGAGAGGCGAGAGAACCACATCAAATACCTGGTCTCAAACTAGGGAATTCCCTGTACCAGAACAACGTTTAGAAAAGTTAATTTCCCAAATTAGTCACCGGGAATCGAACCCTGGACCTCCTCATCCAGCGCCCACAGTGCAAACCTTTGGGCCACTGAGGACGACACAAACACTTTATAACTAGATATGATTAGCACTGTGCATTAGCACTTTTTTACATCTTCTGTTACACCGCGTTTTAAGCAAATAAACATACCATTATAACACAGACTACTTTGGTAGTAATAGCGAGCTCCTTGTTGACTTTGCCCAAGGAAGTACTGTAGTGATTTCTGCCGCTGTTACGATTTTGAAGGGTAAGACTGCTGGTGAAAATACAAGCACAAGGGATTTGTAACATATGTATGTCTTAAGGCAACCGACGCAGTGGCAGCACCTCTCAGGTCTTTGCGATGTAAATTCTGAGTGGCACTACAACTGCTCCGGATAGACGTCTAATCGATGTCACTTGGCATCGTATAAAAAAACATAGATTATTCTAGTGAGCAATTCGTACGTAAACAACAATTATAACTTTTTAATGGAAAAAAAAACGATCTTAATAGTTCGCTTATCCATTTTAGTTGTATTTTTTTCCATCATTTTCATTTCAATCGCATATTTATGCCAAGTTGTATTGAAATCGGTTAACGGAAAGTGGGCAATATGAAATAAACCGGATTCATCCGTTAATTTACCAGTGTTAGAATAATTTTTTCAAATTTGAAACCTAGGAAGAATGGCATAAGTGGAGTTACGTCAAACACAATATAACCCACATCATCACCACTTCTTGTAACTCAATAAACGTTTTTGATGTAACTCCACTTGTGCCATTCATTTTGTCAGGGGTGAGAAATATTGGAATAATCGCAAACAAAAATAGATGAAATAAGAATTTGACAACTTCCTCCATTGTTAAAGTAGGTTAAAAACAGGCGCAGTGCCGGAATTTTGCTTATGAACGGTCATCAAAGTTAATAATGTGCATATTTTAGAATTGCTAATTAAATTAAATGATAATATTTTGTTCTAAAATAATAATTCTGTATAACATTATGCGTAACTTTCGCTCAAATCATTTAGGTAATGCTTTCTGCGCAGTAAGGTGACAAACACAGCCCCAAGGGTCGGCGACCATTGGTTATATCTCACAGGTGGCTAGTGGTGGTAATGTAGGTACGAATGCGGCAGCGGCGAAAGCGTCCCGGGTTGCATAACCAGTTGCTGTGAGCCACACGTGCCATTTCCAGGTCAAGTTCGCAGCTCCGATTATTAAAATGTTTTTTTTTATTATTATTTGTGATATTTTAGATATGTGGAATTACCAATTGCTCGAACGGTGAAGGAAATGCAACGTAAACCTCTTTTCTTAGAGCAGACCCCGGCTCAGCAGTATATGTATTAGAATGATATCATCAAACATCTTTGCCAATTTAGGAAAACTTTTAGTCAAAGTGGTTGTACTTTCCGTGCGCCTAACATCATCGTGATCAATGAAGAAAGGAACATTTATTAGGCTTTTCAGAATAATATTTCAAAACGCATCTAGTAGAATCAGTTAATATGTTGAATAAAAACCATTGACTTACAAATAAATGGATGACGGGTCTAATACAAAAACCACGAAAAAATGTACCAAGTCAATCTATTTAAACGTATAGTGACATGTAAAGGAATATGAAAAGGCTAAAACGTTGAATTTAAATTGTAATGTCATCGCAGTACTGTCTAATTTTGCTTGCTTCGCTGTCAGTCGAACAAACGAAGACTAAAGCGTGAATGACGCTCTGTAGACGATTTTAACGCCCTATAAGTTCGAACACTTTTTAGCGCGGACCCGACGTCCATATAATTGTAAGTCAATGATAAAAACAAAAGAAATGATATCAGTACAGATTATTCAAAAACTCGACCTCAAAAGTTCGCGGAAATTACATCTATTTGCCAAGTTTCATTGAAATCGTTTACCGGAAAGTTCGTTCATTCATGCCCTAACTTGCCACCCTTAGAGCTGGAATATTTTCTTCAAATTTAAATGAGACCAATACTGAGGCACTCGCTCTCTTTCCAATAAAAAAAGAATCATCAAAATCGGTTCACAAAGTAGTCGCTTAAAACATAACACAATAAATTAAGTCGAATTGGGAATCCCCTCCTTTTTTAAAGTCGGTTAAAAAATAAAATGACATCACAGTGGAATAAATATTAGAGAAAGTGTCCCGACGACGCTTGCGCAACCTCACTTGTAGGTCAAGTGCGCAGCACCTCGCTATTCTCACTTCCACTAACACTTGACTGATGACACAATAGGGGATTTTATAGTCTTGGCAATACAATGCATTTATGGCATTCGATTTATCAATATTTAAAACTACAATAGCCATAAAAAAATTATGACGTGAAACAATTATCAATGTCTGAGGAATTAAATCCGACGATATTCTATAGGTACTTTTTAGAGCTTCCGTCTCTGGAAATCAGGCCAAAATTGCATGAAATAATTAAAGCTCAAATGTGTTCGCGTCCAGACATCGCATCGCGACTGTACACCCGTTTACCAGTACGACGTGGTTGACGTACGAATCGATCGATTACCACGAACGATTCGCAATATAATCGACTTAGGTTTTGCAATTTGACCGTCACCTAGAACACGTATAGTCGATGTGCATTTATTCAACATCGAAAAAAAAAACTTTTATACTTTAATCACAATTTTGAGAGATACTATACCTCTTATGGGGGCTAAGGAAGGTTTATCGCCGCTTTACAGAAGGCTTTTTTCTTTGCTCGCGCCGGTATACATATACAACAAAAACTATTTTTACTAACTGTGACTTAGAACGGTGGTAGACCTAGCCGCATGGACTTGTCATCTTTGTGAATATTTGATGGCAGTAACTCTCGCAAGGAAAAGCACAAATAATTTCCATCACCTGTGGAAAACTTATGAAATCCCAAATAAGCTAGCTGTTCTTCATAGTCGTCTTCACAAAATGTCAAATTCATTTAAGGGGCAATGACACAAACATGCGTGGTAGTGACCCGTTTAGCTTCTACAAATATTCTCATTCTAAGGTGTTTGAAATAAATAGATAGATAGATAACACGTTTATTCAGCACAAATACAAAGAGAAACAAAATATTTACAATCACTTCACAGAGTATAACATAAAAGTACATAGAACATTCATTATTAATTTTATACACATTTATATAAAACACATATTGCGAGAAAGACAAATACTGTGAGAAAAACAAACAAATACTATAACAACTGATAAAATTTTAATATACCTATGACTACAGTTTGTGCTGAAATGGCCCTGACTCAGCATAAATACTAAACAAACATTATACAAACATAAATATTGTAAATAATAAATGTTTTCAAATGCATATTCACAAAGAGCAACCCCTTCTTCTTCTCAGGGAATCTGCCTTACGAATGATCGGAAGAGTTTAATCAATATGACGACAAAAATGGAAGTAAATTAATCTGCTACTCCGCGAACCCGATGAAGGTGAAATCGTGCAAAACAGCTGTGCTTGTGTTGAATATTTTTTCATGCAGTTAAGTATAAATAAAATCTCTCTCTCGGCCGAGGGTCGAGCAATCAACAGCCCCATGCCTCGTGGTGAGGCGAAACACGTGTCGGGTTTATGTTTGTATAACAAGTCGTGTGGCTGGTGGTAAGCGTGATAAGGTGGTGGTTATAGATCAGTCTTGTTCTATTTTCGAGTTTCAAGGCGCACTGCCAATGCACCTGTCACCCTGAGACATGTATTGACAAGTCTCATGTGCCTGTAATTTCACCAGCATCCTTACTCTTGTAAACCGGAGCGCAGTAATGCTCACATAGCTGCTTGCCAGCAGAAATAGATAGGGTAGTAGTACTTCCCTGGACGAACCTTTCAGAAAGAGCGGACCCCTGCCAACTGTGCTATTGTTGGGTGAACACCGCCTAAGTAAAAAATCAAAATTCCAGGCAACTAGATCTGTATTACAGCTCTAGGCCCTCACCCTCTCGGACTACACTTAAATAAAAACAAATCAACTGTTGGTGTTAAGTTACAGCTTGTTTTATTCAATGTTGTTTAAATCAAAGTTATTAAATGTTTTAATGCTAAATTTGGTAATATTACGAATATACGATTCGTATAATATGCTTGCATAAATATACTCGTATATGTAATATATATATCAGTTCAATAGCAACATAACTTGCTGGGCCCATCGTACTAAGCAAACCACTGGTAGTGTGCTGGGTATTTTTTAAGTTCCTATCACACTACCAAATCGTAGTGCGAAAATAACATAAATAAATAACGAGAACGGCAACAAGGTTTTTCAGTATCAGAATCATCAAACTTTAACAACCAATATAATAGTAACAATTATAGTACCGGCACGGTATGATGGCCGTTTTGACGTTTGTCCGCTCATCAAATTTCGTATTAATTCTTAACTACGTTGAAGGAGCTAATTGATGTGCATTGTTGTCAATAGTGAAGTGCAGTAGAATTTATGGAATGTATAATTTTACGACACAATTTGTTTTTCGAAATTCGACATTTTTAAAAATGAAATTTAAGACGATCGTCACTTACAGGATCGTTGGCCAGCACAACTTCTATCTCCGGCAAACTCGCGTCAAAGCTCAATGCAATGCTAGTTATAAATCTAGAAACTTATAGATGCGTATCGCATTTGATTATATTATATGTAATCTGGCAAAACGGCCATCATAGCGTGCTGGTACTGCAGGTATAAATAAGCTTGTAATCGTATTTGCTGGTATTCAAACACGTAGCGTAATTTGAAATTATAGAATCAATTCAAATTTCACTTTTTTTTTAAACTATCATAATAATAATAACGCACACACTGGACATAGCCCCGCACTAGGGAAACCCTGTGTCGCGGGTGCCATGGACACACAAATAGACGATTACAAATTACACCCAAACTCACGAGTAATACAAATATTTCTCCCGGCCCGGGAATCGAACCTGGGACCTCTGCGTGGCAGTCCGGCATGGCAACCGTTCGGCCACAGAGGCAGTTAAAAATCAAACTTCAAAAATCAAAATTAAAAATCAAAAACTTTAAAATGAAACGCCTAGTTATTAATTAATTAAAAACCATTTTGTTCGTAACTTGTACCGACTCACGTTTGTCGTGCTAGGATCTGCGTTTGCGATTAAGAATACGATGTCTACGTGTCTGTCTGCTTGTCACGCTTGCTTAGTACCTATTGCACACCGGAAAAGCGTCATTACCAAAACTTTCCTCCGTAAAATATTACGTAAAATGTAATATTTTAGAAACCGTGAAAGAAAATTACTAATACTTTGTGTGAACTACTATTCATATAAAAATAATATTTGTTTATTTTCTGCCGCAATATGATTTCCGTGGCAATTTTTATTATTTAAGTATTCGAAAGAAAGAAAGAAAGAAAGTAAAAATATTCATCTTAAACACATGTTACAAGTACAATATGATTTTACGCTCAACGTGTATTGCACTGAAAAGGGCCTAACTCAGCAAATACTGCGGCGGAGCCTCAGCGCTGGTTTTCAGAGGACCCTTTTTTGAAAATTATTCCATTGTTTTATCGTGGAAAATTATATAATACTGTATCGTGAAATATTATTTAATAATTACACGATAATATACTTGAATATTTCAATAATAAAAATTAGCACGGAAATTAGGCAGTGAACATTAGTCCGAGATTGACCGATTACAAAGCAAGAGAATAGAGTTTAGAAATTTATGTTTATAGAGACAGTTGCCTTAAGAATTTAAGTTTTTTAAATGTTTTGCATGTATGAGTGTGTGTCATCTTATACTAACTTCTTACAGAAAAACTGACTATAACTATCCAGTCGAGTCGACTAAAACAACTGGAAAATTCGAAAATAAATAAAAGCAGAAACTTTAGAGCGATTTTGGAATTTTTTTAATACCGTAGTTAGTTTTAAATGACATCATATTTAACGACCTCAGTGGACTAACGGTGTACATAGTGGGCACCAGATGCGGAGGTCCCGGGTTCGATTCCCGGTAGGAGCAATTTGGGAAAGTAGCTTTTCTAAATTGATTCTAGTCTAGGTGTTCCCTATACCTACATATTATTATAAACAAACTTTCATTTAGATTCACTAAGATTTTTGGTTTATTAATTTTAATTTTATATGGTTACAAATTTTACAGTTTTGAAATTCTAGTTATCTTGTAGATTTTGCAAACGTAGGTCTAAATAAGTTTTAACCATCTGTCGTCAGCACGTATTCAGATAATAAAGCCTAATCTCAACAACCGTGTTGCAACGAGATGCGAGCGCATTGCCATGCATCGGCGGCTGCGCCCGCGCACGCAGACCGAGTTGAGAAATGGACCTCATAACTTGCACAACACTCTATTTGGCTTTATAACAACAATTCGTATTTAATTAATTGAGATCATGTTCAGATAAGTTTCATTTTTACATTACGAACTAAGACAAAAAATTAGGTGTTTTAAATATTTAACTGTCCTGAGCTATGCATGTATTGAATATTTCGGCATGACAGCTAATTAAACTCGTACGATATTATTATAGACATAAGTCCCAGAAGCAATTAATATATTTATTTACTTTCAGTTTGATGTTTGATTGTGCCTATCTACTAGATCTAGATCGAGGTCGACTTTAAACGTTATTTCTTTACTGTTGCGTCATTAAGTCTATATCTTAATAATTTCTCGTAATGTTAAGTCATTGTGAATACAATATTTATCTACATGCACTTATCATTTTAAAATAGACGACGATAGAACAAAAATAATTGTATGTTCTGCTTCTGCCATATCATTTTGTAGCGACCGTCAGTGCACTTATCAAAATGCGCCAGTACATCTATTGCAAAACACGCGACGTGGGCGGCGTGGAAGACGACCACAATGGGCCAGCGCGTGCGCAAGGCCGCCGAATAAAATCGCCACTTCATCGCGCTGACACACTTCGTCCGGGCCCCGGTGACGCCTCGGAATGCCATTATGCAACTAAAAAGTATAAACAGACTATTGCCCAGCCCGATATGAGGTAATTTAGTCAATCTTTCTCTCGCGTTTCTTTGGCAATATTATTAGATTTACAACTCCCACTGACAATAATGTCGTAACATTAATTTCAATTCAAAAGAGCTAAGATATACTCTACAATAAAAGCTTAAATTCCACCATTACAAGTTCAATATTTTTTTTAAATTAAATGGGACCAATACTGCGGCGCCCTCTTTCCAACAAAAAAAAAGAATCATCGACATCGGTTCATAAATGCCGCGGACTAATCGCTTCACAAACACACAAAAAAAATACAACCGAATTTCTTAATTTGCTCTTTCTAAAATTATGCTCTTGCATCGTCCTTTTTTAAAAAATAACATGAATATCATGGTAGTAAAAAACAGGGTAACGTGTACAATAAAAGTTTAAAAACTGAAAACTAAAACTATATGTATATTAATAAAATTGGGTCCCCGCGGCAAGGTGCCCAAGGTGCTGGTACACACTCAACATAGCCCCGTTCTAGGGAAACCCTGAGTCGCGGGTGCCATGAAAACACACATAGACAACCACAAATTACAGCCAAACTCACGAGAGAAATAAATGAAGGCCATACAAATATTTCTCCCGGCCCGGAAATCGAACCTGAGACCTCTGCGTGGCAGTCCGGCATGGTAACCGTTCGGCCACGGAAGTAGTTATACTATTACGTTGGGCAAGGTAGCTGCCGGCCCTTGGGTTTCCCAAACAGTCTATTAATATTTTTCATAAAATTGTGAAAAGACGTAGGACATTGGGATCCATGAACCAATTATATTATATGTTTATGAAGTCTTTACTACCACGCGCGAACTGATGGCAAACGCCCGGACCGAATATAATGACACTCATATCTTGGAGTATGGGCCAGGCACGTTGTAGGACCGGGTGTGTCGACAGACTTGCCACACCCATCTCCAGTACACCAGCAACAGGGCCGGTTAAGCTAAGCTGGCGGAAATACTAAAGGGTAATAAGTACGCAGATCTCGATTCTGACTACCTTTGGAGTCGAAACCCTTGGCCCGTGGGGTTGCGGTGCCCTTCGTCTTTACAGAATTTTATCAAAAACTTAATAGACGGCCTGGGAAACCCAACCTAAACTACCTTACCCAACATATTAACATATCTATACAAAACGGGAACGCTGCGAGCATCATGGGCACCTCGCCCAATTTTATAAATGATTATTAATTTTATTAACATATTTTAAGCCGTGCTTTAGTTTCTAGTCTTTAAAAGTTTGTATTATTATACCTTACCCGTCTAAATTACTTTGGCTTTTTATTTCCTCATTGGTAGCCACGAACTACCACAGCTATAGAGACGCACAGAAAGACCACGGGTTTACATCTCAAAACATGCAGTTTTAGCAAAAGTTCTTAAGCAATATTAAACTGTTGGAATTCATAAACCAGTTAATTTACAATGTTAACCCACCTGCAAATTGGAATGTCGAAATTCTGAAAGCGAGAGCACTCACCGCACTCATGTTTTGCAACCACTAACAGAAAACGCACTGTATAAAGTATTCTATGGAAATATCTAAATGCTTCATAAAGTAAAAGCATTTCGTAACATAGATAAAGTATACTTCGGGTAGATTTAGTAGCAGTAGCGTTCTTCGTGAAAAAGTTCGTCCAGGGAAATACTGCCACCTTACATATTTCTTTTACTGCGTTCCGGTTTGAAAGGGTAAGGGTGCTGGCGAAATTAGAGGCACATGGAACTTGTCAACTTACATCTCAGCGTGACGGGTACAGTAGCAGCGTCCCTAAGATGTTTGCGATTAAAAGCTCTAAGTGACAGTGAAACTTTTATGGATAGACGTGTCGCTTGCCACCAGGCGCGCGACTTCTTCGTCCCGTGACTTAGTTTTATAAAAAATATGTATAGAACTGTTAAATACTTGATAAAGAAAAAGCATTTCGTTACATAGGTAAAGTGTTCTTCGAATATGGCCTACAAGTCACTTAAAAACTCGGTCATCGCGGATATAAAAACTACGTAACAGTATTGAGAACTCTCACAATAGACTGCTTCTTCTCTACCGGAAGTTAAAATAAACGTAAAAGTTAGCAAATAATCTAACGCCTAATAACTAAATGCGATGTTTCGTGCCCTTTCTTGAAGAGCCTGATTTATACATTATTATTACGAATTCAAATAGAATTGGCTAGAGAACCATCTTTAAAAAGATTGAAGAAGTGACCGCGAAAAAAACGTGCCATTTTTCTCCTCAAAAAAGAGAAAATGGCGGGTTTTATAATTACTGTCACATTAATAATGAATTATGTTTGAGTTTCTTAATTATTCGTTAAAATTTTAAGCCGATGACTATGTAGCCAACGCTCTATAAATAAATAATCTCATTGAACCTTCAAAAACGAACACCATGTTTGCGTTTTTATTTAAACAAGTACACATGCACTCAAATGTCACTCATTCCACTTGTCACCTCGAACTATTTTGAACACGTAGCTACACACGACTTTCGTGCCGGGTTCAACGTCTCCACCTTGACTCAGATCCTTTGAGGTCACTATTTCTTAACACAATCGTTTCCACAGCCCTTCGAGCTTTAATGAGTGAACCAAAACGTGCCTAAGCTTAATATATCGCGTAATACGTACTTGTAAAATGTTTCTAGGTTGAATTTTTAAATCGATTATAACAACAAATTGATTCCGTGAGTATGAAAATTTATTAATTGTTTATGCTTTGTTCATTTTACATAAAAATTACGTCTTTACTACAATAACAGGTACATAAATTCTATGTGCATAGCATATGATATCATGTGTCTAGATAATAAGAGTCATAAATATACAGTGTGATTTTTTTGAACTAGGACTTTTTGAGAATGGGAAATCCTGAAACCATGAGAGATGCAGGGAAACTGTCATAAAAACCGTTAGATTGTCTTAAATCAATTTGACGTAGTCAATGTTTTGATCAAGCGTGAGTTGTCCATAAAAATTGAATAATATTAATAAAAACAAATTAATGCTGATCGACTCAGTTTCTTGTAAAGGTCGTTTCATTTTGGAAGAAAAAGATAGGGACAGCAGTGTTTTTGGATTAATTCAAATTACATTTACATTTTACAAAATATTTTTTTAATAATGGATATGTTTACTGAATTACCTTTATCATGAGTTATCGAGTTCTTTTTTTATTTTCTTTTTTGTAAATATCTTCATGGAACTCTATTAGTATATCAATAGGCACTTCATTTGTATGAAATATTTTTTTTATTGGAATTGGAAAACTCATTTTGACAAATTTTCATTTTCTAATCTTATATTCATAGGATCACAAATAAAAAAAGTTAAAAAATCTCTTGCTTCTCTTCTCTTGAAGTGGGGCGGCTCCGCCAGCACCCGAAAGACATTGTTGTACTGAATATGCCCGTTAAAATAGCACTAAAAAAACTGAATCACATTTGATTAAAAGACATATCGTATATTTGTCCAAATTAGACAGTCATTATTATATTGACCGGATCTCTCTGTGTCGGGCTAAACAAAAATTATAGCACTTCTGAATTATGGTCATAATTGCACATGCGTCTACATTAAGGTAATTCACAATTCTATTAAGGAACGTAGTTAAAGTTTGAAAAAGGTGAACGTGTGCAAAGTCAAGGATCCGACACACAAATTCGTAGTTCTAACCATACCAGTCTTTTAGTAAAAGACGAGGCCGACTGCATTTAACGCGGAAACCTCTCCACTCGTTCACTGTAACCTCCTAAACTGATATCAAATTAAAAAAACAATAACCAAAGTTATACTTAAATGTAATTCAGAATTTCGTACGCTCTGTGAAATCGTAATTAACATTCGTATTACATCGAGGAACCATAAACTTGAAATCAATGTCAAATCTGCACTGGAAAGGTAAAACGTCTAACGTGCATTTGGGAAATATTACATGACAGCGAGTTAATGTAATTTTTATAAGTAAATAAAATCATAATTGTCATATGGAAACGTTGAAACTTTCTAATTTTCCATATAAGAAATAAAATTATAGTTAGGTTTTTTTTTTCTTAAAAAAATTACTTTTTTTATATAATATCAAGTGAAGGGACGAACTAATCGTGCGCGTGATGGTAAGCTACACGCCTGTCCATAAAAGTTGCAGTGCCACTCAGAGCTTTAAATGGCAAAGATCTGCCACTGCGCCCGTCACCATGAGACATAAATTGACAAGTCCCATGTGCCTGTAATTTCACCAGCATCCTTACCCTTCAAAACCGGAACGCTGTAATACTGACATTACTGCTTGGAGGAAGGAATAGATAAGGTAGCAGTACTTCCCTGGACGAACTCTTTCACAAGGAGCTCTACTGCTACTAAATCTTTACACTTTAAATCGGTCTCCTGTATGATTTTCCAAATGCACGTTAGACGTTTTACCTTTCCAGCGTGGAAATAATCTTTATTTCATAGGTAGTCATGGTCATAGCAAATTACACTTGAAATCGACATATTGAATAAACTCTATTGCTCATTCGTAAGGCAGATTCCCTTGAGAAGAATGAGCGAGAAAGTCTAGGCCTTGCTCTTTGAATACAAACATTTGTACGCAATCCCTGCAATAGTTAAACTGGTCAATATTAAAGATTTTTGTCATCCAATTACGCAGAAGCTGTATAATACCTAACCTTTAGTATAAAGTTTTTGTTTCACTATAGTTTTAAACCTCTTGAATGGCAAATTTTGAATGGCAATCGGAATTTGATTGCAAAAGTGTAGGTGTACATCATAAGCCATACTGCGGGAAAAGGTAGCATCCCTTATGCGCAGAGTGCGAGGCAGTGCCTACGGCTTTCTTCGGACGATTCACACGTTTAAAACTATGGTGAAACAAAAGCTTTGTGACGGTGTGACCTCCTTACGCCGTCATATCACCTTTTTGTATCATATCATTTTTCCTTTTGCTTGTATTTAAATTTTAAATTTGAATTGTTCCATCTTCCTTCGCTTTTTCATTTTTGCTTCGTACCACGATCACTCTCTGCTTGACCGCGATAGCGGACAGAACTACTAAATCAAATTGTCTAATTTTTTATTCTTTTCAAGTTTAATCATAATACAATCAATGTAAATCTTGTATCGACCATAATGAGCGAATAACAGTCTATCCAATATCTGTAATTCAACATAATACAACCCGATAAAGGTTTTTTTTTACTTTACCGTTCGTTTTACTTTACTTCTTTTAACAAATTTTGTGGACCGGAAGTTTCCTGTTTTACTGCCGTGATCCTGATCACGGTTGTTAAGGTTATAACCATTTCAACTTTATTCTAAAGCTATTATTATACAGCTTCTGCGTACTTTGATGGCAAAAATCTGTGGTAGTATATTTACGTATATTTACAAAGACCAACCCCTAGAGTTTCTTGCTCATTCTTCTCAAGGAAATGTGCCTTCCGAATGATCAATAGGGTTTAATCAATATGACCATTTCAAGTGTAATTTGGTTTCCATTGAACTAAAGATGATCTGAGTTTGCGGTTGAACCTGCAATATGTGGAATGGTCCTGAAGATTTCCTTTGCTGGCAACGCATAGACTGCTTCAACTGAGCACCTGAACTGAGAAGCTGAGGGTACTGTACGTGCACCCGGTGCCGCTCACCCGAGGCAATAGCCTGTTCTGTTCTGTAGCCGACATCCGTCCGAAATAATTACTGCCAAATAAGCAATACTTAACCAAATGAAAAGCGCGTGATGCGAATGAAGCTTCATGCTTGATACTTGTCTTTTAATTTTGTCGAATATTACTTATTTGACAGTAATTGTTTCGGACGGATGCCAGACGGAGATCGAGAGTGGACAACGGTTTGTGACAACCACAGCGTGATGACCTGAAGTTACAAGGTCCTTTTACATGAACAAGTTATAGTGTACTTCCCGTATAACAAAGAGGTTGATAGAGATATTACAATCAAAACTTAAAAAACTTATCAATCTAATATTTCACAGATAGAGAATAATTTATTTAGTCATTTTAATAATTTTTTTGCTGCACATAAATTAGAAGGCACTCCAGTTACTCACGAAAGTTAAGGTTAAACATAAAATTGAAAGGCGAACACACTCATTGCTCAATTTCTCATACATATTCTTAAGTTCGTAAATTATGCCTTAATACGTGTTATCTATATGTTATTATTACGTACAATTCAACATTTATTACTGTAACAAATATTGTTTACGTAATGAAGACAGCGATTAAAGCGAGATCGTTTTCCGTATTAAAGTATTCTCGTACAAAACCACACAGGGTGAGCCCCTCGTATTCCTTAGTTTGGCCACGTAAAATTAAACAGGGGTCAAATTGTCAGCGCGCATAGACCTCGATCCGTAGACGTTCAACTAAACAAATTGTAGTATTTGATGGGGAGGGTGAATTCACCGAATTGCGAAGTGAAATTTGTTAAGATGTACATCATTTGCTCATCTAGTGCCTTCAGGTGGAACCAGTCAGGGTACGGTTATTTCCACACGTTGGTTTCCGTACATGTAATGTTGGGACATTACAGGCACATGGGACTTGTCAACTCATATCTCAAGGTGAGTGGTACTGCAACTGTCATGGACAGGCGTGTCGCTCGCCAACAGGCGCTTTACTTGTTCGTCCCGTTACTTGGTATCATAAAAAAATATGTGCTGCTGTGTTTCCCGAAAGCTACAATTTAGTCCTGTTTAAGGTTAAATAACATTGTTTAATGCGTCGTCTCTTCGCATCAAGATATTGCAGCCTGTATTTTATATTAAAGACAAAAAGGTCCATCAAAAAGTTTTACTTACTACCGGCTGTTCCAAAAACATCTCGTCCGATCCATTATAAAAGTATGCTGGGGTAATCAATAACCCCACCGTTTCCGGCATATCGATTCGCAAACGACAGTTAAGAAAATGAACCGTGAACCTAAAGTGCATGACGGGTCAAAATTATGTTCACTGTAATTATAGCCATTTTTGGATGTTTCCTCGTCTTGAAAAAAAGACAACTTACATGTATACCTTGAACTTCTCGTGGAATGTACCTGGTTAAGAAATTTTTAGGAAAGTTCTGAAGAATTTATGATTTCGTATGATTAAAAGTTTTCGTCATTATCTAATGATCAAAAGTTTGTGGAATGACATCTATTTGCCAATTAACCTTAGAACTAAGTCTAGGCTCTCAGGTTTCTCTCAGAGAAAAAAGGAGACTGGTATCACCACAGTACATTTACTCAAATATTTTATATGCCCGTAAAAATATACA
>NW_020653945.1:763407-785128 GCF_003589595.1 Hyposmocoma kahamanoa
AGTTAGTTAGTTTAGTAGCAATACTTCTCGCTAATGGCAAATAAAAACATCGTGATTAAACCGAAAAAGGTTCACAACGCTTGGAAAACCCGTATTGGGCCAGCGTGACGAATTATAATCTAACCGCTTTCCTTAAGGGAGACCCGTGCAACGTAGTAGTGGAACGTATAATAGGTTATTCTAATGAAATAATTCCTCTTGTATTTCACAGATTAACAGCCCCATACTTGTTCATGCTGGGCGTGGTAGAGGTAACAATGAAATGGTTTGCGTCCAACTCTATCTTCGAGCCACCGGCAATGGATCACGAGACATGCCCTAAATATTGGTGGAGAAACTTACTGTATATTAACACACTTTTCCCAGTGGAACAAATGGTGAGTTAAATATAATTCAATCTTAAGGTTATCCATCTTGGAGTTACTGGTCCACGTAAAAAAATATCAACTTTTAAATTTTAGTGTATGCTGTGGAGTTGGTATCTCTCTGATGACACCCAGTTCTACGCAGTCAGCGCTATGCTCCTTATTTTGGCAACAAGGTAATTTCGTCAAACTCAAAAGATTCTCACAAGCGCTTCTAACTCCTGTCGTTTTATCTAATAAATACATATTCTTATGACTTTTTCAATTCTTTCAGCCACTTCAAGCTGTCAGTTGCTCTAACCAGCGTATTTTTCGTCTCATCTCTAATAACGACAGGCTACGTTTCATGGTCAAACGATCATATCCCCAACAGCGAGGATCCCTTCACGCAGTTTGACAAGATCTATGACAAGCCGTGGACGCGACTCGGACCGTATCTTGTTGGCATGGTCACGGGCTGGATATTATTCAAAACCAACCTGAAGATCAGAATGAATCGGGTAAGCTATCTACTTGTTTTCTAATATAGAAATGCATTTCTTCTTCTTCTTCGTCTACAAACAGCTGTGGACGTCTCACGGCTGAAACGATAATCATGACTATGTTTCTGTTTTAACTTTTTCTCTTTCTTACAGATATGGGCTTGGGTTGGCTGGATAATATGTACATTTACACTACTTTTCCTGATCTTTGGTCTATACAAGACGGAACTGGGCGTGGCGTCCGCTGCTATATACAGTGCACTCTCGCATTCGCTGTGGGCCGCTTGTATCGGCTGGATCATTATAGCCTGCTCCACTGGACATGGAGGTATGAATCACAAATAGATATTAATTTTTCTTCTTCATCCAACAAATAAAGTCTTTGCCATATCTCTTAAGTTGCCTATTACATTTCAAAGTACCGATTGTTAGACATAAGCATTTCATAATTAAGAAAGTTTTCGGTGCCAAAGAGCCTTCTAACTACTAAAATTTAAAAAATGCCATGTATTCCAGGTTTTGTGCGACCGTTGCTAGCTGCACCCGTGCTGTATCCATTTTCGCGGGTGACGTATTGCGCGTACCTGGTGCACCCCGTAGTGCTGCGGTACGTCGCCATGCATCTCACGCATCCTATACACCTTGGCGAGCTGCTAGTGGTACGTTATCACAAAATGGTTGTTAATAGAATGACAGAACATAGCCAATGACCACGTTAATTTTAGCAAATTTGTGTAGAATGACAAAAGCATTTCTTCATAACAGATCGATAAAGTTTCAATTACTTTCACAAATTGAGAAATTTATCGTTTGTTTTGATAAGATTTAATCATTTGGCAGCGACGGCTACAGACCCGAAATTTCATACGTTATATTTATTTTCAATGGCTGCTACGGGATCTTGAATATAACCGCTTATCTTCTCCTCAGTTCGTCTTATTCCTCGGGCTGACGGTCATCTCATACGCCGTAGCCTTTGTGATCTCCGTGGCCTTCGAAGCGCCCATCGTAACCATGCTCAAAATCGTCAGTCCGCAGAAGAAGCCCCACCGGGTATGACTAGAGGCCCCCGCTCCCCGCCATCAACCCCGCACCCCATATAAAAACAACATAAATAGTCATACAAACAAAGACATTCAAGTGACTGTACCAGAGACGGCACTTATACCAAAAGTGCAGGCATAATACTAAAGTACCATTGTTATAATAATATGTATATGTATTGTTGTAGTACAAAATATACACAGGGTGTTTACGTCCATGCCTTCAATTTTATGTTTTATTTTTATACTCTTAGGAATGTTTAAATGAAAAAGACATTACAAATGACTGCATTGATATTTTTAATTCATAATTTTATATCAAACGTGTGATAATGATAAACTACTTGAACACCAAAAGTATTGTTGTAGGTGTCGTGAACAATGCGTGTTAATTCTTTGTACCTAATTTATTTGATTAATCACGTTCATTGAGACGACAATGGTGACGTCTTTAGGTCCTCAGCATATGAGGAGATTGTATATTTTTGTTAACTTAAGGACAGAAAAATTGTAATGAAATGTACTGTTGTTGTTGTCATATTGTCCCTCTCTCAGCTCTTGACATTTGTCGTCACTCAGCTTTCAAAAAGAAACGAGAGCCGGCTGAAAAATAACCTCTTTTTACTGTTACAGAGTTACCGATAAAAAAACTATACTGGCCACTATCGTGACGTATTCGTTGGTTTTTTTTTTCAAAATTAGTGACCCTCTTTTGTTACATTTCGCTTTTCATGAATAACACGTCGGAAGAACTGTTTTTTTATATATCAAGCTTAGAATAATAACGCATAGAATGATAGTTTCATATCAAACGAACAGTCACAAGTGAGGCAAAAATCAAATTCATGTAGGCTAGCTTTAGTAGTAGGTTAACTTTCGGTTTTAATGAATATTTGTATAAAAATCCAAGTTGAAACGCGTTACTTCCTTGTGGAATGTGATGTTAGTATCTATTTTATGTTTGTCTGACGTATTTTTACACTCATTTACCGCACATTTCGTCATTTTTAGCTAAAATCTGTTCGCGGTGCAAGTTGACCTTGAGCACTGAATGCCCGCCCGCTCGTGTAGGCCCTTTGGGAGCGCTTCAATTTGCCTCACTTAGCGTGTGCGGACTAAGTTTCTATGCGTTATTATTCTAAGGTATCAAGTATTTTTTTAAACAGACCTTTTGTATCACATGAAATAAATGTATTTCCCTTCCTGGGGCATGAAAAAAAGAGTAGCCATTAACGTTTTTTATTTCATACCATAAGTAGATTACTTTTCAGCGGCCCGCCGTATTATTTTTAGACCTTTTTTCACATATAACTATAATTCATTGACAGAAACAGTTTGACACGAGACACACCATAAATAATTACGTAATGCTGGTGACGACAGATAAGAGAGGAACGATGTAGTCATCAATTAACTCACGTGAACCTTTCAACCAGAAATAATCTTACTGTGGATATAGTTAAGCTCCAACCTCTGTCAATTATGATGCCCAAATTTTTGAAAATCATAACAATATAATTTACCAAGTGTAATGTCGAAGTTTCATTGTTCAAAATGAACATGCATTTTATAATTCAAGTGTAGTTAGGTGAAATTTTGTAAATAAGCTGTACATATTATTAGTTGTAAGCTATTAATGACTACTATATTATTTTTAAATAAAAAATATAAATACGTTAAATACCCGTTTTTTTTTTCTCTCGAAATTTAATTGAAAAGTCACCCATCCAAAAGTAATGACATAAAAATGACATCTGTAGTCAACGGCTGGTAGCTGTAAGGGTACCTTTTTTTGCGAAGGAAATGTTTATAGATACCGTCGATACGAGTCCAGAGAGACTCAGGCGTTATGTGGGGATTCTCCCCCAGACTGGGGGGCCAACCCCACTAAAGCCTCTCCCTGGTTCACCTCTCGCCGATTGAGTCGGCGCCGCAGAATCGGTGAACACTCACCACGACGAGCTGTACGGGTACCTGGCTAAGTGAAGAAACACCTCATACATAGCTCACAGATGGCGTTCCGGTAAAAAGTCGTTAAAAACCAAATAACAAATATCTGTAACAAGCACAGAAAAATTCGTAAGGTTTGCTGGTTCGTTTCGGAGCTCAGTTGTTGGGAGAGCGTCAGGTACGATATACTGAAGGTACGATTCCAGCTGGATCAAAGGAATTTTAGTATTCGATTTTTGTAATTATAATTATAACAAACTAGTGGAGTAATTTCACAAAAAAAAGTAGAATATCATGGTTAGTAAAACGTCGAGGTATTCAATAAACTAATATAACAATAACAATTATTAAAGCGACATCTCTAGTCAGCCGCTGGTAGCTATAAACTAACTTGACAGAGTCAAGAAAAACTTTCATAGATTTCTCACAGATGGCGTTAAGGCAAAAGGTAATAGTTATATTTTAATTAAATTTCCCGTCCTTCCTTAAACTTCCCGTAATCCAAACTGTCAGATTATAATAGATTTTAATTTTCATAAGAACGCCAGTGAAGAAAATATAACTGCTGCTTTTTATTTTCATTTTAACTCTTTTAATACCCGAATAGGGCACGATGTCAAAAATCAATTACTTAGTTCTACATGGTTCTACGATTAAAGCCGTTTCATAAGCTTATTTTATCTTTGTTTTGGTATAAAAGCTTTTACCTATACCTGCCTAAGCCTGCCTAACACTCTAGGCCCGCCTATATCAAAGCAATAAAATAGCAGCATCCCTATTATAGTAAATTTGTGAAAAATAAAGCTATCAAGAAAAATGGCGTGTTTTTGAAGTTAGTACAGTTGTCACAAACATTATTTTTATCGTGATATATTAGTATATTAAGTAGAGAATACGAATAATTATACGAATAATTAAATGAAGACATGGCTCAAAGTACTTATATCCAAGTCAAACCTCTAGTATTGTTCAAAGTTTTTTCATATTTGATTTATTTTGTACGTGAACCAACCTTAGCATAGTCTGTGAACCGGTGGAACGGAACGTACACAATGTTGCCATAATTATTCATCATACAAATAAAATATTAGGTATAGGAGCCATTATTGTTTCCACTAGTTACTTTGAATAAAATTGTGTTTTTAGGTTCCCATTTAATTATGTCGTTTCAAAATTAAACGGTTTAAAAAATTTGCAAACTCTAATTACACTAAAAGGCTTAAACCATACCATATAATTAGTAATAATTAATTCGTTGTATGGAAAAGTTACTACTTCTATGTGAAAGAGCGCGCTAGAAAAACCCAACGGGCCCATAGCCATCGCTGGACCTGTAACCGGGTTACTCAACATAACATTTTAGAAATCAATTCAGGTATAAATAACAGATAATTTGTAGTTTAGTAACAGGTACTTAACTATTCCATTGTTCTATTATTTCATATGGCAACATTACACCCAGAATTTGAAATTTGTTGAACGCCAACGATCTTTCAAGTTTTCAACGATTTTTCTGTGGTGTTCTGTTTTTGAGTGTATTTATTAGCAAAACGTAATATTTTTCCAGTGAATAGTTTATTAGTGATCTATTTAGCTGTGCGACGAAATGGCGTCGTTGGAGAAAAGCAAACTAAAAGAAAAAAATCAAAATATTCAAGTCTTTGTCAGACTGAGGTAAAGTGTTATTGTGTTATACATTTTATTGTTTTCTGTTGTTTTTTTTCGTTAATTGTTAAATAATGAGGCTGGTCCACGTATGATGTCTTGTTACACATACATTATTAGTATATTTATAGCGAATCTCGGTAATTAATTTATCTTTCATGACACCCTAGATTATCTACAATGCCTTTGTAAAATTCGGCTTGATACTTAAGTCGAGGTGTTCTTTCGATCAAATTATCCATCGAATAAGTGGCTCATAAACGATGTGTTTCTTTTAACATTATTTGTGGTCCAAATTAATGATTTTGAGATATTTTTGTTTTAATGCAACATGCATGCAACAGTTTATAATATAAATTTTTTTTTTCCTATTTCTCTTAAGTATTACACAGTTATTGCGATGTGCTGATTAGCCTATTAAATAAAGTTTTATATAAAACTGTGTAGTAGATGATGATACAAAGAAATTGTAATATAAATAGTATAATGTGTGTAGTTGTATGTAAATAGGGTAATGATCAAAGATCCGAAAGGCAGAGATGATAATACCTCCCTAAAATCCCAATTGTATTGTTTAGGTAAATAGCTTTGCCTATCCCAATCTCTGGTAATGATGGTCATCACCGAGAGTACCCAAGTTATCTATTTTCTAAAAAATCAGAAAAATTGGGGTAAACATTTATATGTATGACTTTTTGTGTTAAAAGCTCTTTTAATTTTAATAAATTGATTCCAAAATAGAATTTGTAAATTGCACAAATATAAAACTAATCTTGCTTGGCTTCCACATTTAAACTTATAGTGTATTCCAGAAAATTATAAGTGTTTTTGACCCTATTTTATTACATTGAATACAAGTGATCTTTTTTAGGTACATTTTAAACTGCCATGTTCTAACACATTGTTTTATTGTATTTTAAATATGAAAGCTCATTTCACTTTGCCAAACACTGCCGCAAATTGTGAAGATGTATATACTATGATTACGAAACCGAAAGGACAATGTGCCCTTTTGTCCTATTATTACACTAACATTGCCAATAGTGTTGTAATTATGTTCTAAATTGAAAAGGCATAAGTGGTTACTTGCTTTACCTACTTACATTTAGGTAGAAAACATTACACTTTTGGTTTTATATATTCCATTTACACTTGGCATAGGGCATTTGCTTGCCCTATGCCAAGTGTATTTTGCCCATGCTAACCAGCATTATGTCAAAAGCTCTTTTAATTATGTCTCAGGGTGACAGGTGCAGTGACAGTGCCCATAAGATCTTTACGATTTAAAGCTCTGAATGGCACTACAACTGTTATGGATAAGCGAGTCACTTACCACCAGGTGCATAATGTGTTTCTAGAAAACGTAACAGATTAAATAACATCCTATTAGAGCTCTGGTCCATGTTTTGAAAGCATTCCTGTCAGTGCCACTTATGCCATGCCATTGCAGCAATGCTCCAACCGGAGATCAAAACAATTGAAGCCAGAAAAAGCCTTCAATTCTTCAATACTCTTGTTTGTTGTTCTGTGTAGTAATTAGTGATGATCACAGTAGAAAAATGACTGGTTGCAGACATGAAGGGCTGCACAGGCCCCGAATGATGCCACCCTTGTAACTAATATGTCTTTTAGGCTGTGGAAGAGGGCAGAATCTAAAATAGATAACCTAATAATAATAATGTAGCAAATTAATGTTAGAATTCAATACTAGTACTACAACATAATATATGTATAATAACTTTCCAGTTTCAAAAAACAATTTCTCAACTTACAGACCCCTAAACCAACGTGAGCGCTCAATCCGTTCATTGAGTGTTGTGGAAGTATTGAACAACAGAGAGGTATTGGTTCGCCAGTCTCAACAAACAGCACACACCAAGCGCTTCACATTTGACCGTGCATTCGGGCCAGCTGCTGAACAGGTAGAAATATACTATTTTAATATAGAATAATAATTTTCTTTTTCTGTACATACACTATATTAAATGGTGAGGTGGTTTATAAGCAGTGAACTGAAGGTTGCTGACTTAGTGTAACTTGCTTGTCAATCATATGACTTTGGTTCTGGTGATTTTATACATGTATAGCCCTTATGTTTGTCAGGGCCCGTTCCCACTATGTCGTGACGAAAGATTGTCGTGCAGTTTACAGTGTCGTGGCTTGTATATTTAAATGAAGTTGTTCACATATAGCACGACATGATTAACTGTCGTTCACGATTTTTTATCGTTACAACGACAAACTGTCGTCACAGTGGGAATAGCTAGAACGACAGTCGTCAAACGATAAAATACGTGACGACAGATTGTCGTCACGTTCTATTTTATACGTCACGTTATATTTTCTTTTCTTTGTTTGCTTCCTCTTCCGCATTTTTAAAAGTAATACATTATTAAAATTTCGACGTCATCCATTTCGAGCGAACACACACTACCGGCTTCCAAAAGAACATTCAAGCGACTGCAGTGCATCAAACGATTCTGTCGTGCAAACGACAAGGAGGCTGTCGTGAAACGATAAATTGTCGTCACGATCTAGTGGGAACAGCTAGTCACGACCGTCGTTCAACGATAAAAAATCGTCCACGACAGATAGTCGTGATAAGGGAACCGGCTAGACACGACAGTCGTCCAACGATAATAAAACGTGACGACATAGTGAGAACGCGCCCTCAAGGTTGTAACTGGCCCCATGGTGTAGATTTTTGCTGATGTGAGACATCAACAGTGAATTTGTTTTAATTGCTCAATAAATTTATTATTATTATCCTAGTTGAATCTGAAATGGATTTTAGGCCTTTACATTATAGGCCTTCTGGACTCTTCTAATTGTTTACAGTTTGGGCCGCATTCAATTAAATAAATTAATGAAAGTGAAATAAAAAACTATTGATCTAACTCAGGCAGACTGTTGGGTCTCCATGAGTTGCGAGTTTTTGTCTCCTCAAGTTGTAATCTACATTAAGTCAATTAATATCCAATGCTTCGACCAATTGTTATTTGACAGTTGATTATTCGCAGATTGTCTTGAAAACTTTTCAAGTAACCTCTTGTAGTTTATTACGTTATATTGTACTTCATATTCAAATGAAAAGAAACTGTTATTTGCAGAAAATGTATATGTGTACATATAAAATAAATTGCAATTTCACTCTTATTCAAATTCCAGGTGGAGGTGTACAAGGAGGTGGTAAGCCCTCTCATTGCTGAAGTGCTAGCTGGATATAACTGCACAGTGTTCGCATATGGACAGACAGGCACTGGAAAAACTCACACCATGGTCGGTGAGAGTTCCGGTGAAGGATGTTCTTGGCAGAATGACCCACTGGCCGGAATGATCCCTCGCGCCCTGAGCCACCTATTCGACGAACTGCGCATATCGAAAACTGAGTACAATGTACGCGTTTCCTACCTCGAACTCTACAACGAGGAGCTCTTCGACCTGCTCTCCTCATCCAACGACAACTACAAACTAAGGATTTACGAGGACGTCACGAGAAAGGGCTCGACTATCGTGAATGGGCTTGAAGAAATTACGGTGGGTGCTCATTGGTAATGCAACAGATTGTAAACATTTCTCATTTCATGTTGACGCAGTTCCCTAGGTACAAGATTATAGATGAGAGGTAAGCGCGGATAATGTTACAATGCACGTCGTCATTTTTCTCTTTATTGGACTTGGTTTGGAGGACTTTACTGTTTGCATGTGTGCTGCTGTTGATAGGTAGTCTCTCTCTCCTCTAATTTAAATTTCCACTCGTCATTTGCCAACCATTGTTTGTGTGATTGGCCCTTTGTGGGCCAATAACTCAAAAGAACTTCTAATCTCCACACTACAGATCGTAACTCTAAAAGCAGTCAAAATTCCATCTTAGATCTAGATGGTGTTGATCAATAACCTGGAAATAGTTTATATTATGTAAATGGCAGTGGATATAAACTTATTTCTGTTTAATATGAAATAGAAGAAGTCAGTTTTGTTGCCTTGTAATATTATTAACAAATCTATACCAGAAGTTATCAATTAACGTAAGGGACATTTTGTTGAATATTAGTTACAATATTGAATTCGGAAGTTCCCGCTCTATCGATTGGTATTATTAAAATTAAAGAATGCCCAGCGGTTTAAACTATAGCATATCCCTTACATTAAAAAACATTAAAAAATATGTTAAGTTGTACCTTACATTACTAATATTTTATAATGTAATCCGTCGAGCATAGTGTAAGCAGTAAGAGAAATAGAAAATTATACGTTTTTCCATTGTAAAGGCCTTTATTACTTATGTTATGTAACGTGGATGGAATGGAACAACTAAACATCGTTTTTTAATATAAGGGACACGCTATATTTTAAACCACTAAGCATTCCTAAAGCTTCCGTTTATAGCATGAAAGAAGAGGAAATTCTAAGAAACTTCAGATACAATCAAAATTGGAGTAGACAGTAAAAAGTTATAGACAGATTTTAAAAAATATTTCATTTTTTGGCTCTCGGCAGTTTTTGGCTCTCCTGAAAAACCGTGGTTTGTCCCTTACGTTAATTGATACTTCTGGTATTGATCATGAGCTAAAATTATGGTAGTACTAAATATAGGGGACTGTGTGTATGTGAAATGCGAACAAAATATTCTTAAGAACTTCATTCAACAAATTACACAACGTCAATTACAAATGATGTAAAAAGACAACTTTCGTGTCTGCCCCAGACTGCAATATTTTGCAAGTAGATGGGTGGCTGTGCGCAATGAATGTTTGAAGTTTTGTGAGAGAATGGATGTGTGACTGTCATCTGTGATTTGAATATTAATATATTATCTATAGTCCATCTGTTTAGGTACTTAAATAAATGTAAACAATCTTGAGATGTCTATTTAATGAAATATACATTTATAAAATGATTTTCCCTTACCTTCAAATACAAAATACAAATGCTTGGCTTCATATGAAATTGCATTCCTATTTTTATACCTATTGATTTGTAAAGCATGTGTTTCAATAAAAAGATGTATCAAGATTGTTTACATTTAGTTAAGTACCTAAACAAATGGACTATAGTTATTGAATTTTACAGCGCCTTGGTGATTAACTGTAATACTGTGTAATTTTATGAAATAAATAAATAAAATAAAATAACATGACACACTACAAAAACGACTTTTGCCTTACCTCACAAAAATATTTGTGAGGTCTACAGCAGATCGCTGCATTATGTTCTAATTCAAATTAAAATTATTATTTTTTTAAATACTAACTAAATTTGTAAATAAATTACAGGTATATAACAAAAACGAAGTCTACGACATCATGGCGCGGGGTCAGGAAAGAAAGAAAGTCGCTTGCACCCTTTTGAATTCACAGTCCAGGTAAATAAAACACAGTTTCCAGCACTCGCTTTGTTTTATATATTTTAAATAAACGTTTATATTATTATTTTCGATTTGCAGAGACCATTCCAATAGTTACGCAAAGTAAGTTTTATCACAGGAAACTTCACTGTTAGAGAGTAACATATAAGCTTGGAGGAAACATAATGATATTTCCAGTTTCATAAAATCGCGTAGTTTGTTTATGTTTCCTCTTCAAATTCTTGCATACATTGGGCTGGTATCTGCAAACAAAAATATTGACGAGGAAGCATAGACTTAATGTATTAACGGTAGAATAAAATATAGACACCTATTACATCATGCCATTACCCCGACTAACTGCCATTTCTAGCATTAGTCACACTTTTCAGTTTATCACAGTTTAACACCTCACATCGCACCCTCAATTATAAAGTAGCATATATCGATTTTTTTTAGAAACTGAGTAAATAGTAAACAATATAATAGGGGTTAAAGTATGAAATTGCCGATTTGTACTGAAAATCTAAATTGTTTATTTTTTAAATTTTTAACAAATTTATTTAATCAAAATAGTTGCCATTATTATCTATACATTGCTGCCATCTAATGGGAAGGTTATTAATGCCTTTGCGATAGAACTCCGACGATCTAGACTGCACAAACTGTGTGAAAGCATTTTGTACTGCCTCCTGGGAAGAAAACTTCTTGTCACGTAGATAATTGTCCAAATCACGAAAAAAATGGTAGTCCGTTGGAGCAAGGTCTGGTGAATACGGAGGATGACGAATGGTTTCTAACTGCAGTTCCTGAAGGGTCAAAATGGTTTCTCGTGCTGTGTGAGGTCTCGCGTTGTCGTGGAGCAATAATGGTGAAGATCGATTCATGAGTCGGGGCTGTTTTACTGCTAGTTTTGTCAACATGGTTCGGAGTTCGGCACAATAGACATCTGCCGTTATTGCTTGACCAGATCGGAGAAAACTATAGTGAATAACACCATGCTGAGACCACCAAACAGTTACCATTACCTTTTTATTGGTAAGTTTTGCTTTAGGACACTGTTGTGGCATTTGACCTGGGGTCAGCCATTGCATTTTTCTTTTCCGGTTATCATAAAGAATCCACTTTTCATCACATGTTACAATTCGATCCAATATTCCTTCATTTCTGTACCGGTTCAACAAGGCAACACAAGTTTCAACACGCGTTTCTTTCTGCAGATCAGTCAAATCATGAGGCACCCATTTTTCGTATTTTTTTATTTTATTGATTTGACGCAAATGAGTCAATATTGTGGGTAAGGTAACGTTAAACCATGCCGCTAATTCCTGGGTAGTTTGACTAGGATCGGCTTCCACTATCTCTCTTAATTCATCGTTATTCACCTGTGTGGGCGGTCTTCCTCGTGACTCGTTCTTTAAGTCGAAATTTCCATCACGAAAGCGTTTAAACCAAAATCGCACGGTGCGTTCATTAGTAGACCCCTCTCCAAACGCAGCATTGATATTGCGGGCTGTTTCTGCCGCATTAGTTCCGCGTCGGAACTCGTATTCAAAAATCACTCGAATTTTCGCAGTATCCATCTTTCTTGTCTAAATTTAATAACAAAAACAATTAAAAGTCGATATTCAAATGTTTCAAATTTAAAAAAAAAATCACAGAAACCATTTGAAAAAAGTTTCATTCGAAAACCTCAAACCATGAAGATTCTATGAAAATTCAAAGAACCTATTGCAATAAAACGGCAATTTCATACTTTAACCCCCATTGACTTTAAGTCAATGTTTAACCCCTAATATTTTTATGTCAAATAGAGATTTGTAACAATTGACACCAAGTTTGATACTCAAGATTTAAATCCAACTCTATAAGCCACTTACGATAAGAACGGTCCAAAGTACAAAGTGTCAAGCTTGACGTGCTCTTGACTGTACATATTTTAAAACAATCGTAAAAAATTAAAACATGCTCTCCTGAAATTAAACCAATTTTTCGAAATGGCGCTTTTGCCGGACACTCCGACGATATGTGTGTAGGGCCACGTACATATATTATTGTTTTCAATACAGTTCATTCATTTACTGCGTCATATGTACATTGCCTTCAGATGATTTGTTATTCCAATATTAAGCCGGTGAGTAAAAGATTTATGACCATGCAATAAACGTTCGAGCGTGAGCTAACCGCGCAACATCATTCCCACAGGTGTTGCTTCCAGCGGTAAAAGCCGAAAAACCCAATACAAAAAATCTGTAAAAAACACTTAATGAACATTGTAAGGTCTGCTGAGTCAATTTGTACCTCAGTTGGTAGAGCGATGGCCTTAGTTTGGCATACAGATGCAGCAGGCTCGAGTCCTGTCACATCGAAGGAATTTTTCTTAATGTCCATTCTATGTATTAAGAATTATAACAATCTAGTGGAGTAATTTCAAATAAATAATTAAACTAAAATAACTTTTATTTATCTACAAAAGATAGGAAACACAATACTTAAAAACTAATAGAAAATACAATTGAGTGATGTGGACAATTGCTGATTTTCAGGCTTCACCTGTAGCTAGCTATTTATTCGCTTGCTGCACCAAGCTAATATGCGGAATGTATACCAAGTAATAACCTACCTCAAGTAATAACTAGTAATAAGTTAAAATTTAAAGGCTGTCTGTGTAAACTTTTTTATGTACCTAAAATTTAAAATGTGCTGCTAGAGGTTTTAATTGGGGATCAGTTACTCAATTTCTCTACAGATTGGAGCAATTGCTTACTTCATTTTTTAAAAGTAAACAACGTTTTTGCGTTTTTTACTAGAGGTAGAGGGTCATTCCAGCACTCTGCAAAACGAAAGCTGCCCCTGTACAGACTTAAACAAGTGCTTAGTTGGTATAGCGTCTGGCACGGTAAGCTAGAAGACGTCGGTTCAAATCCGGCCGGATCGAGTGATTTTTTTCTGAGTGTTCGATCTTTGTATTAATAATTATAACAAAGTAATGGAGTAATTTCACAAAAAATAATTGAATACCAATTCAATAATAAAAATTTAAAAGACTTAAACAAGGTTAAAAGAGTTAGTTAAACAAGGGAGAGTCAAATACTGAACATGTAGGCACTCTTATATCAGACATTATCACAGTGTAACCGATCACTCCAGCAAAGTTTTTGGGCCTGATAGCCAGGCGTCAAATGGATATCATGATAGTAAAACATAATCATATCAACAACAGATTCATTAAAAATCAATAACTTCACTCTTATTCCGTAGACATAAAGCTTTTTCGAACTGGCTCAAGCCGCTTTCGCGTTAATATATATGATTACTTCCTTACAGTCAATATTAAATCAATTTAGTCAAATTGTTTGCTTAATCCCATTTGCGTCTGTCTCCAGCCGCTCGCACACAGTATTCACAATCGTAGTGCACATCAAAGAGAACTCCCAAAAGGGCGAAGAGCTGGTCAAGATCGGGAAACTCAACCTGGTGGACCTGGCAGGGTCAGAGAACATCTCGAAGGCGGGCTCGGATAACCCCGCGAAGAAAGAGCGCGCACGCGAGTGCGTCAACATCAACCAATCGTTGCTCACGCTGGGGCGAGTTATCACGGCGCTCGTCGAGAAGCACCCGCATATACCGTACAGGTAATCATTTAAAGGACAACGTACATGCTTAATAATAAGATTCGGCTGTGGTGAAGAAGGTTCTAAAATCCCGGAAAATCCAATACAGCAATCTCACTAGATGTCTCACAATCTCTCTAGGTGTCACTAGTGGCGCAGAATGCCGTAAAATCCAGTACAAAATTCAAAAACACACGTACGAGAGTTTCGACATCTCGATAACTCTGCCGTTCACTAACTTAAAAAAAAAAGAACGACGTCGTTGATCAACAGATAGCGCTGGCATCTCCTTTTTATTCGCTATACAATTTTGGAGCAATTTTTGAGAACCAGAAATATATTTCCCAAAGGCAGTTATTTACTTCAAAACATGTTTAAAAGAATCTTGAACCCAGTAGAAAGAAAGAACTTATAGATATTATGTGTATCGTACAGGGAAAAAATACTTCCTGCGTTAGCGATAGGAGCTGACAACTCTATACCCGTTATATACATATAATGTCGTGGATTCAAGTCCCATCGGGTCGAAAAAGTTTTTCTATGTGTTCGATCTTTGTGTTAATCATTATAAAAACTAGTGGAGTTATATCACAAAAAATCGCAGTAATAACTAAGATTCAAGTCATTCACACGGTTTAAACATCGTCAAATAAAAAATACACTAAAGATTATCTACATGCTCGGATGATAAAAATTCCATAGAAATCCATTTCAATCCATTTAACATTACGATAAACATTAACAAATCTATTTACAAAAAGCAAGCCCGAGCGTTTCATTGATTTATGAATAGACGACGATACTTGCCCGACAAACCTCCCGAACTGGAAAGCGGTAGTAGCCCAATGAAAGAACAAAAAAATACAAAATAAGTATTGGTAAGAAAGTATTATTTTTTCAGAGAATCAAAGCTGACGCGTATCCTCCAAGAGTCCTTAGGCGGTCGTACAAAGACCTCGATTATCGCAACCATATCGCCCGGTCACAAGGATCTAGAAGAGACGATGAGTACGTTGGAGTACGCCAACCGCGCCAAGAACATCCAGAACAAGCCGGAGGTGAACCAGAAGTTGACGAAACAGGCGATATTGAAGGAGTTTGCTGAGGAAGTGGACAAGTTGAAGCGTGAATTGCTTGCTACAAGGGAAAAGAATGGTAAGGGATGAAAACGTATTATATTTACTACACTTATTGACTTATATCACTGTTATTTTTTATGCTACAAAATTACGGGACGTGGACGTTGTTGTAAGTGACGTGTCATAATAGTTGCAGTGCCGCTCAGAGCTTTAAATTGCAAAATCTGAGTGGCTCTGCCACTGCGCCCTTCACCATGAGACATAAGGCGACAAGTCCCATGTGCCTGTAATTTCACCAGCACCCTTTCCCTTCAAAACCGGAACACGGTCATGCTGACATTACTGTTTGGCGGCAGAAATAGATAAGGTATTTTCCTGGACGCACTCTTTCACAAGGAGCTCTACTGTTGCTGAAACTGTAGTGACGAGTCTGTATTGTTCTTTTTATTCATTTATTTACCTATTCTTTGTTGATTAGGCATCGTTGTAAGTCAAATTAGAGCGCGCGTGACAATATTATTGTTCGAAAGTCCTACGAGAAGGTAGATGTACAAAGGCGAGTTATGTCGACAGGCGTGTACCTGCCCACGGAGACGTACGAGGAGATGACGGTGAAGGACGAGGAGCAGCGGCGCGAGATCCAGGAGCTGCTGCTGAAGAAGCGCGCCATGGAGGACGAGCGCGAGCGCATGGAGGCCGTCTTCCGCCAGCTCGAGGAGCAGCACGCAATGGCCAGGGACTCGCTGGCCGACACCATGGACCGGCTCGACGCCACGGCCGCGGTTCGTGCCTTCGCCGCTTCAGTACTCTTGCGAAGAGGAAAAGACATAAGATTTTGAGTCTCTCGTCGAAACTGACACAAATTCATCAATACCTAGATGAGCCTAATAATAAGAACGATTTATAGCGAACATGATAAAGAGAGGAAATCATAGTGCCCTCTACTAAAATTTCTGTTTCCAACTGGGTCCACAATTGGTTCTCATAGATATAAGTTTTCATCTTTGTATCGTTACATTGCCGTCCGCAATCTAAAACGCGATTATGTGACAAAACCATTTTTTGCGATATCATAATAATAGTAGTAATAACGCACACACTCATAGCCCCTCACTAGGGAAACCCTGTGTCGCGAGTGCCGTGGACCCGCAAATTACACCCAAACTCACGACAAAAACAAATGTAGGCCATAAAAATATCTCGCCCGGGAATCGAACCCGGGACCTCTGCGTGGCAGTCCGGCATGGTAACCGTTCGGCCACTGAAGCAGTTAAGAGAACCATCACCCAGTAGTAGAATATTGAAATTATTTAATGACATTTTATCTTTGCGTCATTAGGGTAAGTCCAGATACGTCGGACACACTGACTTTTAACTGTTTTTAAATAGAGAATTTTGATATCTATCTATAAGTTATTTGAAACGAATATTTGCAACTTGTCTTAGCCGTGCTTTGGTTAGTGGACGGCAGTGTGCAATGCAACAAAATGACTGGTTACTGATTTGGTTGACGCGTGTGATGCAGCGGCTGGCCGCGGCGGAGCAGCAGCGCGCCGAGCGGCAGTGCCTGCTGGAGAGGCACGTGCGGACGGAGGACCAGCTCACGCAGCAGGCGCAGCAGCTCATCGCCGCGGCGGACGCGGCCAGCGGCGACGTCGCCTGCCTGCACGACACGGTCGACCGGCGCAAGTCAGTTGTTCCCCCCTGCTTCCTACTAAATCTTCTGTCTGCAGTATGCCATTCTGTGCGGTTTTAGTAGCAGAAAAGCTCCTTCTGCTGCAAAAGTTCGGCCAGGGAAGTACTGCCACCTTATCTATTTCTGCACCCAAACAGTAATGTCAACATTACTGTGTTCCAGTTTTGAAGGGTAAGGGTGCTGGTGAAATTACAGGCACGTGGGACTTGTCAACTTGTCTCAGGGTGACAGACACTGTGGCAATTCCACTCAGATCTTTGCGATTTAAAGAGCTCAGTGGCACTGCAACTGTTATGGACAGGCGTGTAGCTTACCATCAGGCGTACGACTTGTTCGTCCCGTCACTTGATATTATAAATGAAAAAAGAGAAAAAGACCATTGCTCGCATTGACCTACCAATAAATGGACGTCGGGTTCGCGCTAAAAAGTGTCCGCACCTGTAGGGCGTTAAAATCGCATACAGAGCGTCAATCGCGCAACAGTTTTCGTTTGGTCGACTGACAGCGCGGTTGTCAATCATGCAGTACCAATAATAATAACTTATACAAATTACTGCAGTAATGTGTAAAAACAGGATTTTGTAACATATTTTCACTAAATAAATATATTGTGTTCTTAGGTTTTCGCGATTGTTACACATACACACCTGTAAAGGGCCCGAAACGTCGGTTTATTTGAAAAAACAAATATACGCGATTTAAATCCGGAAAAATAGTTTCATTTCCTAAATATATTGTGTTATCATAGTTCTCATTTAAAAGTGTTATTTTATACAGTTTTATAGTATTTAATTTATATATAACTGAATCGTAGATTCTTACCCCAAAAGGGCCTGTATTCGTACATTATATCCAATGCTTTATAAGCGGTTAAAATACGTGAGGCATACATGACAGGTTTACGATGCACACGTCCTTTCTCTTCGAGAATTTTAATGGGAGTGACGGCGGAACGAACCAAAGTAAGAATAACAAAAGGAAATAAAAAAAGGATTTAAAATTTTAAATGTGATAAAAACGAGGGTGGTAAAAAGAAAGGGCGACCATGAAGAAGGTCGCATCATCACAGACCTTCCACTCGATACGCTCCTAACAAACCTGTCGCCTCCTCCACTCGGCTTCTTGATATACGCCCGGGATACGGACATCCCCAATCTAATCAAGACGTACGCGTCGAGATCTACGTCTCCTCACGTTGCCATCCATATTCATTTTGTAAATAAGTAACTCTACACCTACTGCACAAAGCTCTCGTTGCAAAAATTTCTAGGAGTGCACAAACGCTTGTTTGTTCCAGAAACGTGGAGAGCGCGAATCAGCAAACTGTGGCTGAGTACCGCGAACAGTCGACGGCGCAGCGCCAGAGCATGCTCGGCGAGCTGCACACCTTGAGCGACAACTTCACGGCGGCGAGGGACCAGCTGCAGGCCACTATTGGTGAGATTGAAAAATAAAAACGTGTTGTAACATCGAGTATACATACTATAAGTTTCCGGAAATGGCCACTTACATAAACAATATTTAATAAGTAATTACAACATTTGAAAATGTGAACTCTTTGGCTGTAGAATACAGTTTGTTTCATCTGACTGTCACTTGCTTTTACATTGTGACGTCATTTTAGAAAATGGTTGTCTACATCGCCAAGGATTTAACTCGTGAAAATCTTCGTAATATGATTTTCTACGACTTTAAGCGTAATTTAATAGCTCAGCGGAGCTTCGCTCGGCTTCAAACTGCTTTTGGCGATGAAGCACCATGCAAGACAACTATTTATAGCTGGTTTGAGATTCAAACGCGGTCGTGTGAATCTCAGTGACGAATTTCGTGATGGTCGCCCGTCCACTGCTGTGAACAACAAAAACATCGATGCCTTGCGCCGTATGATCAAAACAGACAGGCATGTGACATACCATCAGATTCGGACATGTTTAGGCACAGGCATAAGTCAAATACAATCAATACTACACAAACATTTTGGTGTGAAAAAGCTGTGCTCTCGGTGCATCCCACACAATTTAACCGAACTTCAAAAAACGGATCGCGTCACTTGGTGCAATGCCGTGCTTACCAGATTCAACGAAGGGCCGTCAAATTTGGTGGGGGACGTAGTAACAGGTGACGAAATATGGATTTATAATTACGAACCCAAAACAAAGCCGTAATCGAGCGTATGGGCCTTTCGAGATGAGCCGAAACCAACCAAAGTGGCACGCGCGTAAAGTGCCTCTAAGCGGATGATTGCTTCTTTTTTTAATAAAACTGGACACGTGGCTACTGTTGCTTTGGAGAATCGTTGTACCGTGAATAGTGAGTGATTGGTACGTGACAATTTGTTTGCCGGAAGTTATTGACTAACTCCGTAAAAATAACCGTAAACGCCGTATCATCTTGCATCACGATGATGCCAGTTCTCACACGGCCACACAGACAAATGAATTTTTGAAGGTGAACAATGTTGACCTTATGAGCCATCCCGCGTACAGTCCCGACCTAGCACTGACTTTATTTATTTCCAAAAATTAAGAACCATTTACTCGGTCAACGATTTTCACCACCTGAAGAGGCTGTCGAAGAGTATTAAAAATATGTTTCAGAGATTGTCACAGAGGTATGGCATAAATGTTCTCAAAATTGGTTCATTCGTATGAAAAAGTGCATTAACGCTAACGGAGAATATTTTGAGAAACAATAAATTCATTTCAGACCATTTATAGTATTTTTTTCTTATTCATTTCGGAAAATTTTAGTGCGCCACACGTATAACCAGAAGTAGAGACGAAATGTCATTTAATTTGTTTGAAAACTATTCTGCCAAATCATTACGGTAACAACTGCGCTCCAATTAGCCAGCCCGAATTCGAAACAATTGACGGGTGTCGCCAATTGTTTCACTCCAAATCGACTAGTTTAACTTGAGTTTTGCTATAATGGACGAAAATTGACAAATTAAATTTTTAATTACCGATCATATGTGATTCCGTGTGTTTGTAATTAGATGTTTTGCTATTTTTCCCATACCACCGAATGGGACAGCGCCCCATAGTTAGAGATATTGTCGTTATTACAATAAATACAGAATATTTTTGGAATATACGGAGGCGTACACACAGATCGGTTGTTGGCGCTGTACTATTTTAGCTTTCTAATTTGTGATTTCAGTGCAAATGACAGTTGACATTTAAAAGCTATAAAAGGCCCATTTACCTGTTGAGTTGCCAGTGATGAATGGCCCTTATTTCGTCTCTATTTCAGGTTATATACTCGATGTGTCAAAATAACATGTAGTGTTACGGAAAAGCAACCAAAGCGAGAGCTTGACACGCGCGCTCATTGACCGACACGTCTGAGGTCACGTAGCGGTTACTGCAGGAGTATCGTCATCCCTCCATTTTGACAAAATTAGGCTATATCAACGTTCAATGTGTTTGATGTCATCTCGTCATTACACAATACATTGAGAAAATCGTCTGACGAACCCAAAAGATTTTAAGAGTGTATGAAGTTAATAAGTAATACAGAGTGTTACCACCGTGTTCACGCTACGGTTCCCTCTAGGGAGAAGCGACATACTCTTGCACGTTAAGTCAATTGTGTTAAGCAAGCACTACCTCTAAGTTCGACCTTACGACCAAACAAGCAAGCAAGTTGCATTGCGTCGTATATTTTGGAGTTATGTGTAATTTAGAGAGCGGTGGTTGCCCAGGGCGAGAACGGTGGCTTTCGAATTGCGAAGTTAACGGTTCGAATACCTATGCTATATAACGTACCTCTACTACTTTAATTTCTAACTAAAATATGTATGTTCCATTAGTAAATGTCTATGCTTCACATCCCTTGAAAAAAGTGTGTAGTCCCCTACCTCCTACCTACACCCAATCTTTAACCTATTACCACTAGGGCTTAAACGTGGAATGTTTAATGGGTTAAATTCAAATTCAAAATAATCTTTATTTCATAGGTAAGCATTATTACACTTGAAATCGTCACAATGGTTAAACTCTACCGCTCATTCGTAAGGCAGATTCCCCTGAGAAGTATGAGCAAGAAACTCTAGGGGTTGCTCTTTGTAAATAACATTTACAATATTTTTTTATTTGAAACATCAGATTGAGACTACCTCAATGAGCTAAACGGGTTACTACCACGGATTTTTGTCATCCAAATACGCAGAAGTTGTATAATAACCTTTAGTATAAAGTTTTTGTTTCACTATAGTTTTAAACCTCGTGAAAGGCAAATTTTGTATATCAACCGGAATCTTGTTATAGAAGCGTATACATTGCCCCTTAAATGATTGTTTGACTTTGTGAAGACGACTATCAAGAAAAGCTAGTTTATTTTTATTCCTCGTATTAATGTTATGTCTGTCACTATTTTTCATAAAGAAATTACTATTCCTTTTAACATAAATTATATTTTCATAAATGTATTGTGAGGCTAGTGTAAGAATGTTAATTTCCTTAAACTTATCTCTCAA
>NW_020653945.1:810128-811050 GCF_003589595.1 Hyposmocoma kahamanoa
TTTTATGTTTTTGAACTAGGGAGCGGTACGAGTCAAACCGGTATCTTAATATATGTAAGAAACATCATCTTTTACCACTTCTGTGCGTCAACTTGTCTGAGTGACGAGGGCGACGGCAGTGCCCCTAAGATCTTTGCGATTTAAAGCTCTAAGTTACCACCAGACGCACGACTTGTTCGTCCCGTAACTTGGTATCATAAAAAAACATAACATCGTATATAATCAATGAAATGTATTGCAATTATGTTAATTGATAAATATCGTTGCATGTTATAAAGATAATAATGACAATATACGACAGACTTTTTTGTCCAGACCTATGCATTAGATCAGTAGCATAAATACAGATTCCACTCGCTATTTATGTACCTAGTTAAAATAAATTTTAAATTAAACTAAATTGAACAATTAAAATAAAAAAGAAGTATAAAAAATAAAACAAAAGCATGTCAAAAGGGTCCAGGACTCATCTGCGGACTATGCTAATTATATAGCCCTCGCGGTTATTCTGTCATGGCCCGTCATAATTGGAACACCACAATTCAAATAATAATACGAGTATATTATGTTACGTGTTACGTACAAAACAAAAATGTAAATTAAAATAACTGTAGAAGCAACTATAGGCGTATGGGACTTGTTAATTTTAGGTTTTAGGGTTACAGTGCCCTCAAATTTTTGCGATTATTATTTTTTTAGGTAAGTTACATAGCCACATAAATACATTGTCCCGAATTCGTCATTTAGTATTCATTTTGTAATATCAGCATTAACATTAAATGGGAATAATGAGGTACCATCTTGCCAACAAAAAAGAATCATCGAAATCTGTTCACGAAAGTAATAGCGTAACATTGATACAAATAAAAATACTGTTAAAAAAATACAGTTAAAAACTGTTAAAAAATACGGTTAAAAACTA
>NW_020653945.1:811060-881035 GCF_003589595.1 Hyposmocoma kahamanoa
ATTTAAAAAATACAGTTAAAAACTATTAAAAAATACGGTTAAAAACTGAAACTAAATAAGATATTAAAAAACCGATCGGATGGGATTCTAGATCTCGTCTCGTTGATCCAGATGTGTTAAATCCCGATGCGCGGCCGCCGCGCGTTGTGTGGCAGGGTTTATGAACTTGTATGTACGTACGTACATTATAAAAATTATGTGTGGCCTGAGCATCAGGGCTAGTTATGATATGGACAGTCTTGATCCCATAATGTACGGTACAAAATCCCCCCTTCCAATTCTATTAACACTACTCGAACATGGATAATGTGTATTTTTGCACTCGTTGTGGTGACAAACATGTCTTTAGAGGGAGCAGAGGAAAAATTCCTAATTTTCGATTTGATTTTAGAGGGGAATATCCACTTTAAATTTAAAAATAAAATATTGTATGAGTAACTACACGATATATTCAAGCATAGACATTAATCAGAAACATAAAACAATAAAGTTTCCTCGACAGATAAAAATCACGAAATGACCTCTAATTTTCACATTTTTTCGATTTATCCTCATGTTACATCCAAATGCTACAGGTTATTAGGACAAAAATTAGATAATTAATTATATTTATGCATGATCGACAACTGTCACTACGGATTTTTTTAATCCCTTTAGTTTTACAGTTATTCCGCTAAAACGAATTTGGTACTTTTAATGCGCAAAATTCAACATCTCCTGTCGCATATCACGCGAACTTCAGGCATATATTTGTTTGGGCGGCAAATTTGGGCGGAGCCAACGTCAAAACTTGTTTGGCATGCTCCCTCTTAATAAATGCGGTATCGTAATTAATTCTTCCTTCCAATCAATCCATCCTTTTTATTTCTGTAAGCAATTTTAGTTTATTTTTTGATGATACCAAACCATAGGACGAACAAGTCGTGCGCCACAGATCGACCTAAGAGGCACTGCCACTACGCCCATCACCCTGAAGCATGAATTTGATAAGTCCCATATGCCTGCAGTTTCAGCCCTTGCCCTTTTACGATGGCAGTATTTTCATGGACGAGCTCTTTCACAATGAGCTCTACTGCTACTTATAATGACGTACACTGTGCTCCGAATTAGATAAATAAACGTTATGAATATTAAAAAACAGCACATGATAACTACATGCGATATTTCGATCACGAGTAATGTTACCATAAATTTATATGCCGAGCATGCGCATGCGGTGCGATAATAGAATAATCGATCAGAACACGTTACAGATTATTGAACCTAAACAGATAGATGTGAAAGTGGTATTGAATGCTGGTCAATAAACAAGACTAAGGTGAATGGAGGCAGCGATTAAAAGCGAGGAATAATTTTTGTTATGCAGGTCACAGTTCACCATCAAAGTAATAAATACAGGGTATGTAAGGACCTTGCGAATACTTGATGGAAGACCACGATGCGACAAGCTGAGAACCGGGTTGTCGTTCGTTCAAATTCATCTATTCACTTCAGACAACGAGTCTATAATTTAACAATATTTTACAATTACACGTTGATTATATGTATATTGCATTACTTATACATTAAATATTATATTTATGTAACTTCATATTAATTAAATATGTAGTTACAGAAAAAATCAAACTAAGTCGACACAAAGTGCGTTCCTGCTTTAAAGGCCAATGGCGGCTTCTCACGGCCCACGGCCGAGCGTGCCCGTGCTCGCCCGTGACGTCATGAGCCGTGGGAACGCACCATGAGAAAAGCCTAAAATCTACTCGCGCGAAGCTGGGGCAGTACGCGATCTCGAAATAAACACGCAGAGCACTATACTGGCTTTACGTGTAGTTAGTAGCATTGAGGGAGGCCCATCTCCAGCAGGGGACTACGCAAACCAAGTCTGTACAGCACACACTGAGTTCAGAATCCTCTCCACTTTGTATAACCAAAGTTATAGTATATTGATAGTTTAGGTTTTATCTATATGTCAAGAGTTCTGTGTGTATGTTTTGTTTATTTTTGTGTTGCAAATAGTTTAAATTGCAACAATCGTAGGTATTAATGTTTTCAGCGTAAAAATAATTTTTCCTATGAAATATTTTTACCTTTACCTGCAATAATTTTCGACGCGCACGCTTTTTATGGAACACAAAATTTTGTTTTGAGAATTATTCAAGAAATTTTTGAATTTTTAATATAATACATGTGTATGTGCTTATGAAAACAGGACAACCCTTCAGAGTGTGGGAACGCACCCTAATTTATATTTCATGCCTTGCTCACTACTGCCCTCTTGGTCTCTCTCGGTCACCGCATTGATTCATGCTAAATAAATAATTAATTGAAGAAAGCAGTTCTTCTTCCCAACCACTGTGCAACGGCATATCAGTGTTAATTATTTTATTAACTCGCTGTACGAGAGCAGCTACGCAAAAAGTATATACAGGGTTATTTTTAAAATAACACCTCTCTGGACGATATTACTAACATCTTAAAAACAACTTACCATACCATTTATTATGAAAATATAATAAATTCACCAAAATTTGAACTTTTAAGTTTTTATTGTACTATCTGACATATTTTAACCGACTTCAAAAGAAAGAAGGAGGGCATCAATTCGACTGGTTGGTGGACACAAGATTTTGTGAACAAATTTTGATGATTGTCTTTAATTGGAAAGAGGATACCCCAATATTCGTCCCATTTAAATTTGAAGAAAATATTCCATCTCTAAGGAAATATTCCATCTCTTTTTATATCAACTGAACTAAGTAGAACACGTATAATTATACTATATCGCACCCTTAGTAATATAAGGGCACAATCCAAAAAAAGTAGATTTTTGGGAAATCGCGTATTAAGATTCTGGATTCCTACATTACACCTATTTTTTCAAATAACATGCTTATTATTTAAGTTATAAATATGAAATTTGGCAGATTTGTTCTTTGATAAATGTATTATAAATAGCAATAAAAAAAAAATAATATAAATAAATTCTATAAGTTTCAAGCAAGTTAAAAAAACACTTTCAAGTTAGACCCATATAGTACAAAAAATATAACAGAAATATGGAGCTATTTAAGTTTGATCCCATTTATTATTTAAGTCCCTATCAATTCCCAAATTTCCCAAAAATCTACTTTTTTTGGATTGTGCCCTTATATTACTAAGGGTGCGATATACGTTATTCAAATGGATTTAATTTCGTTTGTAAAAAAAATAATTCTGAAATAAAGCCAGTGTCCGTGCCACTCGATCTAAGCAAAATGAACCGTATTAGTACGGGGAAAAAATTGTAATTCGAGATGAGGTCGTATCTCTATGTCTTAAGGTTTTTATAATTTGGTTTTGTATATAAATGGAGGCAATAAAAAGAGATTTATTTATTTATAAAAACTCAGAGCAATAGGCAAGAAATTGAACACACTAAACGTTGTTACCGTTACAATAAATCACTTCATTCGTTTAGCGAAAGTTGCTCCATTTAAATCGCAGTTATGCCATCATATTATGTTAATCACTTTAGACAACCTGCTGCAGCTATCTTCCGCTTCTATAATCTGACAGATTAACTTTCTTTTCAAGTGTTAGATTGTACATCGTGCCATGTTCTTCCCGAATCGTGATAACGAAAGCTCCAATATTTAAAAAAGTGCCTAGATTTCTCAACTGGTGGCAGTAGAGCTCCTGGTTAAAGAGTTCATCCAGGGAAGCATTGCCAACTTACCTATTTCTGACGCCAAGCAGTAATGCTCGTAACAGGAACGCATTAATGCTCACGTTACTGCTTCGCGGCAGAAATATGTAAGGTTTTGAAAGGTAAATATGCTGGTCAAATTACAGGCACGTGGGACTAGTGCGGTGGCAGCATCCCTAAGATCTTTGCGATTTAATGAAAATTAAAAAAACGCGATCATTAGTATAGAAATCAATCATATTAAATTATACTTAAATGTGTTGCTCTATTACGTGTGTGTTATCTAATACATAATTCAACAAAGGAATTTCATCTTACAAATGATAAAATATCTTGATTATTTGTAGCGTGACTGTCGCAGCAACTAAAATTATGCCATTTCATGAATTATGTTACTATAACTCTCGGTTATACGTGTTTTATGTAACAAAAACATTACATTGCACTATTAGAGAAAGGTAGCACGGTTTGGTTGCTTTCAATTGATAGTTCGAACGGTTAGAACCCCCGTGGTGGCAAGTACATATGACGTTTTAATTTCTAAGTTACTCTCGCTATCGGTGACGAGAAAAAACATGATGGAACCTGTATGTCGAACACGAACAACTCTTTTTAAGCGAGTGAACACCCCGAGTCAGCTTATGGGTAACCAGATTACATTTTTTTATTTTAAAGGTACACAAACAGAATGTAATCATCACACGGTAATAACAGTTACAGTTTGATACATTAATAGCCTATACCACACTCCAAAAACAGTGTACACTGCATGATAATAGTTATTTTTGATAGAAGTGCGGAAGTTAGTCATTATTCACGAGACTCGAGGCTTCTTGGCCCGAGCCAGACGCGAGGGTATTCGTAGTACGGAAAATACCACGTTTTGAGCAACTGCATTAAAAAATTAGTCTTAGTATTAGGTTAGTGTAAAATTACAATCTCCAAATCCAAAACGCAAAATGATCAAAAGCTAGAACGCAAGCGATACTCGTAATTGCGTCTTGCATGAATTAATAATCGAATTAAAAATATCGAGATGAGCATTACCTTGCTTAAGTTCATCATAAGCTCGACACATTTTCACTATGGGGTTATAGAAAGAGGTATTGTTTTCACATACATTAAGACGAAAAATTCTCGGCACCCTGAGATGTACTTTATCCACCATAGAATGTATGATTTTATGTAAGTAAGTCATTGACTTACAAATAAATGGACGACGGGTCTAATACAAAAACCACGAAAAAAATGTCCCAAGTCAACCTATTTAAACGTAGTGACATGTCAAGGAATATGAAAAGGCTAAAACGTTGAATTTAAATTGTAATGTCGTCGCAGTACTGTGTAATTTTGCTTGCTTCGCTGTCAGTCGAATAAACGAAGACTAGAGCGGGAATAACGCTCTGTATACGATTTTAACGCCCTATAGGTTCGGACACTTTTTAGCGCGGACCCGACGTCCATATAATTGTAAGTCAATGCTCGTAACCTATAAATAAATAGTTAGATATAAGTCAGATTAACGATGTTTGTTTTGTTATAGACCTTTTGTTCAAAATGGGGCGACAGGGAACACAGGTGGAGACTGAAAAACAGCACTATGCTGAGTCTTCGTCCTGTTCATCAACATATCAGAAATAAAAATCTGAGTAACTCATATTTTGTTAGTACATGATTGTGTCATGTGATGTTCTAAATACAAGCACATATGTGTGGTTGCTGAATAAAGTCTATTAATTTTAATTAATGTTCTTCCTAAGGGTCGTATTCTAGAACTCTACTCAATGCTCAAGTCAGGATTGGAGCAGACTTGAGTATGATTTCAAGCGCTGGAAATACGACCCTAATGGCAAGGACTTGAGTATGATTTTCAGTGCCAACTGCAATACTCAAGTCCTGACTTGAGTATTGAGTAGAGTTCTGGAATATGACCATTAAACTCAGACAAAATCGTCTTATAAATCTCAGCATTAATTTATTACAACCTCCAATAGCTTTGGTTGATTCTGCTTAACAGTGAAAGTGTTCAATCTATCACTTTGAAAAAGATATATAGTAAAATTGAGTATTACATTGACTACTATACGGTGTGAAAACACGGTTCCTAAGAAAATTTCACGATAGAAAAATAACACAAACTAGGTATTCAAAAAGTACTTTACATATACAAATGTTTTTTTTTAATTTCAACTAACTAAATAGAACACGTCTATACGTATCGTATTATATTATACGATATACTTTATGTACTATCCATAAAATATTATTTACCATTATTTTTAATAATAATAATAATACGCCGGAAGTATCTCGACCTGGCGCACGAGATCACCGACATGTGGGATGTGGCCTCCACTGAAATAATCTCAATTGTTTTGTCCGCAAATGGGTTAATTCCAGTCAGCCTTTCTAACAGCTTGAGGCGGTTGGATTTCTGTGGCGTGTCGCTTCCAGCACGAATGCAGAAGGCGGTCCTGCTCGATACGGCACGTATTGTTCGCCGATTCTTGGACCTGAGTCCCAGACCCCGGCCGACTGTGCCATAGCCGGGAAATACCGCCTCTCCCATTTAAAAATTCAAAATTAGTCTTTTAGGCCTTGGGAGAGGCGAGAGTTTAAAATAAACATAATAATATATTTATTTCAACAACTATTTAGTCCACATGTGTTAGTAACAATTTTATTCTTAAAAATTATGTTAGTAGGCACTAAATCTAAACATTATTAAATTAAAATAAAAATAAAAAACATGAACATTTGAAAGCAATTAAAAACGAGGCGAAAAAAGTTGCCGCGTAAAGGGAGAGTCAATTCTCCTGGCAATGGTTTTCAGTATTGGGTTGGAGCTGGCTCGCAGTCTGCAGAGCAGTGAGGCCGACTTTTTGCGCATAATGGCATAAAAGTCATCAGTGCGAGCCTGTGCAAACTTGCCTGACGCGCTGCAGAACCGCGGCAGCCCCAACAACATACGAAAACCACCGTTGGGCTCAGCAGGACCATATCATTCGCGTAACTAATGTTATTGACACTAATGTCATGTACTCTACATCCGATATGCTTACTGCTGGGCCCATTAATATTAGAATACAAAAGAATAGAATATAATAATTTACTTCGTATCGTACATACATAAGAATGTGCCACAAAACCACATCAATTAACTGATCTCAAACAAACGCAATACCCTGTATATTACGGCAACGGAATTCACTCCGGGACACGCGGGTCAGAACCGATTTAGAAAAGTTCATTTCTCAAAGTGGTCCAACCGGGAATCTAACCCCTTATAGTGCAAACTGTAGAGCTATCGAGATCGTCGAAATATCGAAGAAGACGGTTATTCTCAGATTAAGTACTAGGCTAACTAGTTCACTAGGCACCTAATTACCGTGGCAACTTTTATTATTTAAATATTCATGTATATTATCGTGTAATAATTAAATTATATTTCACGATACAACACGAAGAAGTCTCTTGGAGATATCAATTTTACAATGTTTCTTATCTTATTTATGGAAAGTTAAAATATCGATTTCGATACAACGGACTTTTTTAAAGCGTCGATTGAATAAAACGCTGAGCTTTCAATTGATTAAAATAATCACAGTATTCGGTGGCATAGAATCTGTGGACATTACACGCCATACACACCTGAGTTATTCATTCAACTATTTTCCCAATAAGCTGTATATGTTTTTGACAAATAGGCAGGAATATTTAAGATACATAGGTACTTATTATTTTTGCTGTAAGTTCTTGCGCTAGACGAGCAGTGATGTTTCAAATTAACTAGAACTCCTGAGAGATAATTCTCTCTCTGGCGGCCGCTTCTCACCTTGTTATTGATATTGATATTGAAAGTCCTATGATTCAGCGCCAACAACAAAAACTCACCATTGTAAGCCCACGCTCTGCCATCAGCAAGATCTTTGAAGAACAAGCTCAGGTCATGCCAACACCGCGGATCCAAAAACAAGTGCACTCCATTCGTGATCTTCGGCCAGACCACGGCCAGGAACGAGGGATCGTAGACGTTAAACAAGTCCTCAAGTCCTTCCCCACGAGGTCTCAAAATACGTGTTCTATACCGCGACTCCCTGTTCTTACTTGCCGAATTCCGTAACCGAGCGCTTTCATTCAATCCAACAAACAAAAACAATAACCAAATTATCTTCATTATTGTTTATTCACATTTTCTGTTTTTTGTTTATAAACAAACGCAGTGCGTGCGCGGACGCAGCCGGTGGACGAATAAGCGCGAGGCGCACACGCACCTCTGATTACATCTCGCCGAGTGCACACTGTTACCACTTACATTAATGTAATGTGTGTTTTCTAAATGCCTACTGCTCGCCAATCTTAACATGATCACCGACACCTATACTATTTTATAAATCTCTCTCACAATAGAATACCATACAATAATGCAAGTTTACAGTCAGAGCGCCACTTATATTGGTCGACTAATAGCATTAATTTGCATTAAGCATTGCCTTAACCGTTCATCGACGATCCGTAGCAAAAAATTGCAAAACTTAATACCTATTACTCGACCGAGAAAAAAGTTGCCCACTTTTTCTTCTATTTCCGTGTTCCTCTTCGTTCGCCATAAAGGAAATGTGGAAACACGCAACTGCAACAAATACTAATTAGTGGTATGCATTGTAGTGTACGCGCCGCTATTATTTATTTCTTCATTAATTTGTACCTTGAAGAGTTGAACATGGTTTTTGTCGCGTGGAGTGCAGTGCCAATACAAACAAAAACTGTTTTATTAGTAGATTGAAGTTCTACATTTAGACATGAAAAAAGAAATCTTCAATTTGAACTTCGATAATTTATGTCTCTTTTACCAACAAATCACAAGTGATTTTGAAGAATGCCGGCCAAATCCATTTCGACAATTTCGTAAAATGGCGAGGGTCTACTATCTGGTACCATCTTGTCAACCTTTAAACCTAGCAACTAGGAAAACAAGAAATTATTATAGGAAATGAACCTATTTTTCCACATTTAAATCGCATATAATTGTTTTTTCAAACAAAACCAACGTTTCGGGCCCTTTACAGGTTCCATTATAAAATGTATAGAGCGCCATTTTCAACTACAAATTGGTGTTACAGCTAAATTTTGACTCTAAAAATTTAGTAAATACTTGAAATGTTTATTTCTTACACTCTATATAATCAATAATACAAAGATCGAACACTCAGAAAATTCCTTCAAGCCGGTCGTATTCGAACCGACGTCTTCTTGCATACCGTGCCAGACGCTATGCCAACTAAGCCACGGAACGAACCAACGGACCCAACGAATTTTTCTACGTGCTTGCGTCGTGTCTTTGTATTTGGTTTTTCAACGACTTTTTAGTCGTAGCGCCATCTATGAGAAATCTATGAAAGATTTATCACCCAGTTTGTACCTTTACAGTTACTAGTCCTGGCGAGAGATGTCTCTATTCACTGTATTTTCAGTTTTTATTGAATTAATATTCAATTATTTTTTGTGGAATTACTCCACTAGTTTGTTGTAATCATTAATACAAAGATCGAGCACTCAGAAAAAATTCCTTCGATCCGGTCGGATTCTCTCGAGCGTTCGAAGGAATTTTTTCTGCGACTTTTTAGTCGTAGCGCCATCTATGAGAAAATCTTTGACACTCTATATATTCACTATACATATCTATGTATTCACTATACACTCTATATATTCAAAATTATGTGTACGACTTTTCCACGTAAATGTACATATCAATGAAAATAATTGAAAATCCAATATATTCTAAACAAAGGAGCGACTAATTCTAAAATTTCGTGACTAGAACCGACTAATTCACGACTTTTTCTGGGTGCAATCAGATTTAAACTAGGTGTGGTTTTAGAGATTCAAAAATAGTGCTTCCGGAATAAACTTATCCCGGCGTGGACTGTAAAAGACCTTAATAACTTCAAAATGGCGTAGCAACTAAATCTATGTTTGTACGACTAGAACCGACTAAATCACGACTTTTGTTTAGTGTAATCAGATCTAAGCTAGGTGTTATGGTTCTCGAGAATGAGAAATGGTGCCGCTGCAATAAGCTTGTTTCAGCGTGGACAGTAAAGCACCCTTATAATTTTTAAACGGCGGACCGACTAAATCTAGTTTTTTGCGACTAGAACCGACTAAATAGTGACTTTTGGTCTGGTTAGTCGAATTTCAAAAACTCGACTATTGTCACATTGGGTTAAGACACGCAAAGACATAAAGCATATTATTATAATTGTGTAGATAATCAGTACATGTCCGCTTGACAGGCTGTTGTTTAATGGCAATAAGTTTCACTTTCTTGCGGCAATTATTCCACGTGCTAACTTGGCGTTTGATAAAGTAGTTATACGAACTGGTCTCGCTCATTAAACTTCGCGCGTGTTATCTCGTTAACGACGGTTCAAAGTACACAAGTTAATTTGCAAAGTATAGGGGAAAGTTGGCAGCAAATAATTCTGCAAGTTTTAATTCGGGTAGTTTACGAGAATTCTTAAAAGTGGAACAATGTGTAATTATAACTATTGTACTCTGTCCCACCATTTATTTCTTCTTCTTTTAAATGTTATGGCCCCATTGAAGTAATCTATGTTTTTGCGAATGTCAAGTTGAGAAAAAAACATTTATTTAACTTTTGAGATATGCACGCCTCTGAAGGTCCGTAATTATTGACATACAACCATAGACAAAAAATACAATACTTCCTGGGCTCAGATTTTGACTGCCATTCCTATTGACTTACAATTATATGGACGTCGGGTCCGCGCTAAAAAGTGTCCGCACTTGTAAGGCGCTAAAATCGTATACAGAGCGCCAAACTCCGCTTTAGTCTTCATTTGTTCTACGGACAGCGCGATACTGCGATGACATTACAATTTAAATTTCGAATAGGTTGACTTGGGACATTTTTTCGTGGTTTTTGTATTAGACCCGTCGTCCATTTATTTGTAAGTCAATGGCCTTTCCCGAGCGGAAACTGCGTCTTTTCCGAGTCGAGGCGTACAATATTGCGGATGGGCTACCACATCGGATCGACTCCTATTTTTAATTTTAGTGAAGCGACTTGCTCTTTACTTCCGATATTTATCGAGCCAACAGATTATGTAATGAAGATTATACAAGTTGATAAATTTTGGTACACTCAAGAGCACATCAAGCTTGACAGTGTACTTTCGACCGTTCTTATCGAAAGCGGCATAGAGTTGGATTTAAATCTTAAGTGTAGCTTGATGTTCTCTTGAGCCTGTACCTGTCTAATTAATTATAATGAAATGAAATAAGTTATAAATAATTATAATAAATTCTTACTGGTTATTATAACGAATCGTCGTACTCTTATGTCGTGCGCCTGGTTGTAAGCGACACGTCTGTCTATAACAATTGCAGTGCCTCTTAGTGCTTTGAATCACAAAACCGGAATCTATGGAATTGAAATAATGTTACTATCACAGACATATATGTCTGTGGTTATTATTATCGTCGTAGAGAGAATTGTGTGTCATTTCTACGTAACTTTTCAGGACGATGATAAAAAATGTGGTTGTAAAATATAGTAAACAAAATAATGTTTCTTGTTAGCATTTTAATTACTTAAATTATACCTTTTTTAAATACTATATTAGTTAAATAATGCATAATTACGCAGATTTATAAAGTTTTGCTTTGACAAAAATCAGGAAAAAAACTATATAATTTGGTCGACCACGTGATATCATGATCGAGTGGCTTGCACACCGATTTTCATGGTGTCGCCATCTGGGAGGTTCCGAATTCGAATCCCGACAGAGTCCATGTAGAAACACCAACTTTTCTATATTGCCTCGAGTCTGGGGGTGTTTGTGTTACCGTCGTTTCCGATTTAGTTACTTACTTTGGGATCAAAGCAACGTATGTGATATTGTCTAATTATATTTTGCATGCGAGGTTTCACGTTATAACACTTAACATTGTCTTCGTAAACTTAACCTTTACTTACCTATATATAAGTATATATATATATTGTGTAACACTACAAGAACATAGAATCCTTATTAGTGATACAATGACCTCTAGTATAATGTGTTCATAGAGAAACTCACTATAGTGATATTTTTTTCTTCGTACATAAATTTGTCAAACGCAAGATCACGATTTGTCTAATCAGACAATATGTTTCTTCTTTTTTGAATCCGCTCACATTCACGATTAAAACTTCTTCATAAATAAAATCGATTGTTATAAAAAAATCGAATCGGAAACGCATTAGGACTAATTGATTAGAATTCGGACTGTTAAAAGGTAATTGATTGAATAAAAAACATTGAACAGAGTATGAATACTAATTTATTATAAAAATGTATTTACAGCGTCTTGCAAAATTAATTAGAAATTTATTTTATAGAGCGATAGAAACATGTTATTTAATGGATCAAAAAGTTATTGCGTGACGTGTAGAGGTCAATAAATTTAAAAGACAATCATTTGCAAATAAAACAACTTATTGTTAGTAATTACAATGTTTTATTATCTGTCAAAAGACAATAGCTTATAATTATTGAATGTACTTAGTAAATACAATTAGCTAGATTTATCAATTCATATCATATCAATTCATACTGTAGTCACATAGGTCTCTGGGAGGCGCACACACACACGGACATCGATCGGAGTTTTGGGGCTCTACATCTGCCGGAGCCGTTTGTTGGGTCGCTGACCGTCGTTCATGAACCCGCCCTGCAATAAAACGTCGTGTTATACAATTATTTCAATTAATATAAGTGTTGGGCCTTACTTCTCAGCATGTACGAGATCAGTGTTCATACAAATGGGATGCATTGTCCACACACTTCGAAGTCGAATTGTGTCGACAGTATTGAGAGTATAGACGCGGTACTACGAGCTGATAAGCTGGTACTGGCGGCAGTATTGACATGATCGAGTATATAACCAGAAATATAGACGAAATAAGGGCCATGCACCCTTGGCAACTCATCAGGCAAATGCGCCTTATATTCTTTCGAATATCAAATCTCGTTTGCGTTGAAATCACAATTTAGAAAGCTGAAATAGCGCCAACAACTGACCTGTGCGTACTTCTCCGTATATTCAAAAAAAATACTATATTTATAAAGCTATATTGACAAGAGAATATAAATATCTCCAACAATGGAGGGCTGTTCCATTCGGTGGTGTGGGAAAAACAGCAAAACATCTAATTACAAAACAAACGGAATCACATTTCATCGGTAATTAAATGTTAAATATGTAATTTTTCAATTTTCGTCCATAGCTCAAGTTAAACTGGCAGATTTGACGTGAAACAATTGCCGACACCCGCCAATTGTTTCGGATTCGAGCTGGCCCATCGGAGCGCAGTTGTCACCGTAATGATTTGACAGAATAGTTTTTAAACAAATTAAATGACATTTCGTCTGTATTTCTGGTTATATACTCGATGACTGACATTAAAGACTTTGTTAGTAAAAAATTTGTTATTTAAATATTATTATATACAACAAGCCGAGTGTTACAATATTATTTGTCAGCATTTAAAGCTCGAATTGTGGTCAGATTTCTTTTTCTTCCTCTCGGATCGTCATTGGGACTTGATATATTGTAACATAAACAGTTTCTATTTGAGAATGTTCTTGGTTTAATTGTTAATTTAAGCATAATTTTAAACTACGTTTTTGGCAAATCTTTGGGAGACAAACTTAATGTGCATTCGATGGAAAGAAACTTGTAAACCACCACATCAGAAAAACAAACGTATTTAAAAAAGGGTGTCGCTTTTTCGTTTATAAAATAACATATAAATATTGAAGTTGTTTCATAAAACACATTACTTTTCTATGCCGTGGTGCATAGTGGCTAATATTAAACTTTTACACCCCAATTCAATTGTCGCAGAGCATGCCCTAAACAATACAAACACGCATCACAAATTGTTTACCTGCTTTGGTTCTTGCTATTACACAACTCTCAACTAGTAGAAGTTCTGAAAAGAATGCACAGAACAGATTAATGGCAAAGAGAAGTGCAGCCCTACGCGCGTTCGTTTATTCTCATGTTCCAACCGTACTGCATTTCTTTGCACATCTTTCTATGCACTCGTTTCTGACTCAACAATAAACAGGCATGCGTGCAAATAATAAATAAAAAGCTTCGAAATTATTGCAAAAAAATACAGTTTTAAACGAAAAACAAAATAATAATCTTTGTTAGATGGTCGGTGTAATGAAATAAAATAAAGGTGAAAACGCATTAGGGTTCTGCTGAATTTAACAACACAATCAGGATTAATTGTTTGAGTGTGTAGTAGCGGAGGGAGCATCAATTGAATTCAAATATGTTTTGGTTTTATGGCAATCTAACGTCGAGGCTGATGTAAGCAATATGTATGCAATAAAAACACGCAATAAACGGTATTTATGAACTACCTGCCAGATATCCTTGAGTAATAACGACCGCTTATCCGAAAATTCAACTACAACATTTGAGGCGAAACAAAATGCTTGCTGACGTCAAGCGAAAGATAATATTTACCAAAAAATACATTTCACAGTGAGTGGAACTGCTAAATGACGACATTCAGATGGTTAAACGACAAAACTCTATTCCACAAAGCGGCTGTAGAACTTGGACATTTTTAAAACGATACGGAAAGTGCGGGCCTTTAAAACAGATCAATATATGTTGTATGTATTTACACCAAACACTGGAAATGATTACAAACACCTGTGTGTGAAGTAAACAGATCGCCAAACAAGCCAACCTATTAGAAAAAAGCGAATTGTGGAGACGAAAAAAAACATGACTCTCACGAACACAACGAACTGCGTTAAAATGGTGAAGTAAAACGCCATTATCGATCTTCAACGGAGAGAATACTTGCTAGTTATGATTAGCTATGGGAAGAGCGCCCGACAGTTTCACGCACCTTGTCTCACACCAGAAAGTTGCTCATAATTTCGAATGTCACCTCTACCATGTATGTTCTACTTTGTATGGCAAATTGTACGGTGTCCAAAGAAGTAATTATATATATTAGTCATTTTGGAAACAAAATTCAACGGCGACATCTGTCTATATTGTAAAATCATGGTAGGTACCCTGATCGTAGTTAATTTAAGTTAGATAAGCTCCTGTCAGTCATAGTTAACAGATAATGCGCGTTCACCTTAAGGTCACAACTATAGATATTGTGCGTTATTGTGTAGAAGAAAAGATGTTGTGCATCGTGTGCATATGAAATAATGTCATTTTTTTTTTAAATACTATCAATTGAAAAATACAAGCTATGTGCACAAACATGTATAACATCTATAAATTCAATAAAATCACAAACTTTTACACTATACAAAAAAAAGGAGTCTAGCATTCGACTGCTTCAAAATGAAGCAAATTCTACGTAGTACGTGGGATGCGACACGCGTGATTTTTCGCTGGTCAAATCTTCCATCAATCTGGCACCATTCCAACTTGATGGAGGACGAGAACGGAACAGATAGCAAATTGACCACATAATCTTCGTCATGTACATTAGGCACATTTAACACGAACGTGTCGCATCCCGCATATGTCGCGGAATTTCAATCCTATATGCATGCACATAGCACGTAAGTGAGTAATGGAGAATCATGTATACGTACGGGACGGCCCATGAAGCCTTGCGGCGGCATGTAGGCATTGACGGGTGCGAAGCCGCCGCGCGGGAAGGCCCCGCCACGGCCTCCGAAGCCGCCACGACCGCGCGCACCTGTGGTGAACAGTTACAACTTAGTGGCGATTTTGACAATAAGAGAACCTGTACACATCATCATCATCATCAGGGGGCCTAAAAACACCACACTTACTATAAGACACTCTTTGATTGCGCTCCCTTTGGACCTCATAAATATGCACTTATTTAGCAATAGTATCTGATTTACATTAATGATAGATTCATGACAGCCTATTTAATAAGATCCACTTAAAAATAACAAATTTTGAATAGCAGGAGGAACGTGTAACTACACAAATAACTAATTAAATTAAATTAAATAACGCACACACTCAACATAGCCCCGCACTAGGGAAACCCTGTGTCGCGGGTGCCATGGACACACACATAGACAACCACAAATTACACCCAAACTCACGAGAGAAATAATTGTAGGCCATACAAATATTTCTCCCGGCCCGAGAATCGAACCTGGGGCCTCTGCGTGGCAGTCCGGCATGGTGACCGTTCGGCCACGGAGGCAGTTCAATTAAACTAAATAGTTTCAGAAGTCATGGCAGTGAAAAGGGCTAGCTCTGCGTAAATGCCGCAGTTTCCCACGGCGCTGGTATTCTGCCAGAACCGTGTTAAAAGAGACTGAATGAATATTACATTCGTTCATTCAAAATGTGATACGAACCTCTAAAGTTGCCACGTGCGTTGAAGTTGGCAGCGCCGCCGCGTGGGCGGTAGTTGTTGTTACGCGCGTTGTTGGCGTTGTTGGGAGCGCCGCCGCCGCCGCCACCGCCTCCGCCGCCGGACCGGTTCTGGTTGCCCGGGTGCTGTCGCTTGTTCTATAACATGAACCATTCAATCAAAAACTATTACTACATCTCTTAAACCTATAAAGTTAATGAAAAACGGATGACATCCATTACTCGCCGGGTCTTTAGGAAAATTGCAATAAATGGCACCCCTCATGGAAGAATGGCATGAAGTTACGTCAATAATGGTCATTGCTCCATTGGATACAAAAGAGTATAACCAACGTGATCTCCAATATCAACTAACAATGTCGACGGAGTTACAAGAATTGGGTAGATAGAACGTAGGTTATATTTTTCTGTATCCAATGGAGCAATAAACATTTTTGACGTAACTTCACTTATACCATTCTTCCATGAGAGGTGTGATATATTATACTGTGCCAAATTCATAGCATACATTTCAAAAATATCAAACTACAAAATGAGGACGATAAACAAGTTTGATGTCAAAACTGAACCTTATTAACATTGGCAGAGTGCGCCTTCTGCTCCTCCTCGTCGCGGTACTTGGACACGGTGACCAGGAACCCATTGATGCGCAACTCGCGATCCAGCTTCAGCGCCTTCTCCACCGCTTCCTTCTCGTGGAATGTAACTCGCACTACAAAACAGTTACACTTTGTTTGGACACTAACTTTTTTTTAACAAAATGGACTAACTAGCTCTGGAGTAGATAGCATCTACGATGGAACGAGCTCGCCCAGAAGAGGTCTATTCAGTCGCAGCTTAAAGATACGGGTTGTATGTGGTCGGAAATACAGGCGCAGGCAGGGAATTCATTCCTGGGCTGCGCGCATCATAAAAGATGATGATAAGCACTTGATGCGCTTGAAGGGAATATCGACCAAGTAAGGATGATATTCCGCCGTACGCCTGGAAGTCCGATGGTAAAGGGCAGACTCACAGAAAAGATTCACACTCAGTGGGTTAAACAATGAAGTTTAGATTCGAGCTTATCGTCGCCAATAAATATAGGCCACATTAAAACATTATCTAACATCGAAATTGTGAATTTTTAATCAAAGAACAATGCACTGCTTTACTATTCATGAAGTCTGGAAATTACTGAAATCAGTATGTTTACAATTAATTTATATGCATTATTACAATACAGATACGTAGTTCATAAGCCGCAAGTCGAGAATGAAAACAACCTGTTGTGGTCATAATACCTGAAAAATATACAAATACAGTGCACTCACGGATCTTATACTTGGTCTTGCTGAACTCATGTATGTGCGCGACTTCGCCGCACTGCGTGAAGAGCAGGCGCACGTACTCCGTGCCGGCCTCGTAGGGCACGCCCACCAGCACGGCCGTCTCGGCGCGCGACTCCACGGCCACCGAGATAGCGCAGTTGTCCAGCACCGTGCCTTCTTCTGTCAGCGCCTGCACGGAGACCACGTTTAGATGCGGCCTTTGGATGCGCGAGGAACGAGTTGGCAAAGCAATCATTGTACAATCCAGACCAAAAATATGTATACACACTTTTCAAAGATATATACGTACACGCAGTAAATATTATAGTATGCAAATGTACACGTTTGGACCGTTCTCACTGCGACTTTAGCACAGTATTGGTTGAATTGGAGTGGCTCAAGGCGTCAAATACGGCTCTCGCATTAACGAGCGATTTTGTGACTCAAAGGCCGCATGTGATGCTGGAAATTTTAAACAATAGAGCTTGTTGAAGTGTTCAGCCAGGGAAGTACTGCCACCTTACCTATTTCTGCCGCCAAACAGTGAGTCCGGTTTAGAAGTATAAGGGTGCTGGTGAAATTACAGGCACATGGGACTTGTCAACTTATGCCTCAGGGTAACAGGCGCAGTGGTAGTGCCCATAAGATCTTCGCGATTTAAAGCTCTGAGTGGCTCTGTAACTGTTATGGATAGGCGTGTCACTTACCACCAGGCGCACGACTTGATCGTTACGCCAGTAGGTATTATTAAAAAAAAATTACCAAGTCAACGCAATGCTGAAGGCATGCGGCCGCGACAAGCGTTAACGTATGGGAACCGCTTAATTATCTTGTCATTTTTCTCAATATCATCAAATTTCAATTATCTTTAATAGGTTGCTCCATTTCATAACCTTAAATGTAAAAAATCGAGCGGCCGTTTATTATATTACGATAGTAAGTTATTTAATATCCAATATATTATCATTGTTCCTGTAGACATGGTTACATTGAAATAGTGTATACATATTTTAATCTCGACTGCATAATTTATAACATAAAACATAGTATTCGTTGCAAATAAAGAGTACCTATTGGAATTTCTCAATGAATCAACGAAAACACACACCTCATTTGTTTTGTGGTTCAATAAAGTGTTTACATACATACATACACGCAAAACAGGTGCATGAAAATATTTGGAAAAAGATTCTTCCAGAAATACATCCACTTATTGAATGTATAATTTATGACGCAAAGTGTGAAATGATTATAAACCTGTGCATCTATTATGAGAACAGTTGTTGTCGTAAGCGGGCGCGCAAAATATTTAACCATTTTGTACTGCAAACTGAACCCAAACATTGGTAACAGTTAAAAACAAGTAACAATTTGCATGAACTGCCTCTGTGGCCAAACAGTTACCTTCCTGGACTACCACGCAGAGGTCCCGGAATCGATTCCCGGGCCAGGAGAAATATTTGAATGGCCTACATTTATTTATCTCCTGAGTTGGGTGTATTTGTGTTTGTCTATGTATGTGTCCACGACACCCGCGATACAGGATTTCCCTAGTGCGGGGCTGAGGGTCCGCGGTATTTATTTATTTAAAAATATTTTACGACGTCGCTACCGACAACGGTGAGAGTACTGCACTAATTATTTTGAGCTGTTCAGCAAACAACACTCATGTGCATGTTTTCTTGCTTTCATTAGGGAACTTGAATTAATTTCTGCACTGCAGAGTTTAGTAAGTCCTAGTAAGAACAATTATTCTTGTTTATTGCTTTGCCAAAGCCTCGTTACGCCGCGCTTAAAACTATTTATCTCTTTCTGTCTGAAAATTAGTAGTGCTCATAATTATTTAATAAAATTAATTTTATTACCATTATTCTTTTTAGCTTGCATATTATTTATTAACATATTTTGAATTTAATGTTTATAAAGAAAATTTACTATTGCACTTATATTCTTTTTTATTTAACATTTTTTGGCCATCATTTTTAGTAAAAAATATATTTTCCTTATGGAAAAGGCCACTTACCTTGAGGTAAAATTACCAACAAGTAGCATAGGGATGTTAAAAACATTATAAAGCTTATAACTAGGTGCTGGTAACATCATTTAATTCAACAAGCCAGGAAAATTGGTCACACATGGTTGACATACAGACCAACTTATCAGTTGTATGAAAAGATAATTAAAAAGATTAATTTATGCAAATGACAAAGATTAAAATTGAAAATAATGGTAAGCAAGAAACTGTTTCTTTTATACATACTCTGCTTTCTTGCCATTATTGTAAAGAAACACAGATAAAAACTAAATGAGAGCAATTGGCATTCTATGTTACTTTACAAACAGTTGCAACTTACCACAGTTTCAAGTATACATGTACAAAACATTACAAATGTCAGGGAGAATTCAGCTGATCTCCTACACGTATGCAACAACACTAGGACTAATTTTGATGAATTATGCAACAACAAAACAACAGTCCAATGGGGCCCTGCTTCTGTAGAAGACCAGCCTTGTCAAACATTCAAATAATCACTCATTCTGCACATGGCTCAGGGTAGACAAGTCCACAGGCAATTTGGAATAAAGAACTTTAGCCTTAAACATATAAAGGCGCCCTTTCAGTACACTGACAAAGGCAAAATTAATCTAAGTATAGCTACTATGACTTCCAATAGAAATAATAAGTTAGAAAACTTTTGGTTTACCTTTTCCAGATCGTCTTTGTTTTTGAATTCGACTATAGCCGATAATGTCGGAGTTGTGGTCAGTTCAGTAACAATGATTGGACCACGTCTAAAAAGAAAGAAAATTCCTCTCATTAATTCTCCGGCCACAGCACGTTCCGGGAGCAGCTCGCGCCTCGGAACACATTGCAACGTTGCATTAAACATCATATCTAAGCAGAAATCAAACTGTCTTCTACAATAATCATTATAATTCAGGGACTGATATTTGAATGTTAGCAAATACAATTTCTCAAACAAATCCCCAACTGCCACCACTAATGTGCACTTACTTTACGCTGGTGACTTCTCCATGCTTCGAGAACAACTCCTTGAGCTTCTCTTGGTAGTCGAAGAGGTAGCTCGATGGGAGATTCTCAACCAGCAGTTTACCAGATTCCACTTTGTCCTCTTTCTTGTCATCGGCTTTGGCGTCGCCGTCAGCGTTCTCGGCCTGCTCTCCTTCTTGCCCTTCGCCGCCGACACCAGCACCGTCGCCTGCTCCTTCTTCAGCATGCTCGTTCTGCTCAGTTTGCCCATTATTTTCTTCAATGGACTCTACCACTTCAGAATCGGGAACTTGCTCTTCCGCAGCCGGCGTCACGGCTTTGGCCTTCGCCGCCTGAGCTTTGGCACCACGGCCTCGCTTCTGTGCCACCATCTTAACTATTGCACTGAAATCAACGCAATAACCACCTGAACCACGCTTTACAGTCACGCTATGTAACTATCGACGCGGTTCCCGCCATGCTGTGCGCAGTTTTGCGAGCAAACGCGGTAGGTATCTACTTGGCGCCGATACCACTCCTTCAAGGACATTGAGTGACGCTAAGGCGGCGCGAAACTCCGTAATACGTAATATTAAACAAAGTGCGCGCTTATTCGCAGAGATGAGCTAAATTTAGCATGATGAGTTAACTTCATAACGGTATCTTAGACGTACGTACAAGCCAAGCGCGCCATCGACCATGGCGTTTTCGCAAGTGGAAAATTCAAGAGCCCTACGGATTCGCTGCACAGACAATTACCTACGACGTTTTGTACTTGAATTTTCAATAACATAACAGCAAGTTTAACTCACCGGAAAAACGTAGACTGTAGAAATCAATCGATGCACAATTTATAGCGAAAGGACGCCAATTTATAAGCAATAATAACACGAAACCGGCATCACGCAAGCGCGTCCGCCATTAAAAGTGAGGTTATCGGTATTGCCATTTTCAGTACAGCACTTCCTTTCATCGATTTGAGGCTAGAAGATAAGTGTATCCGAACAGGAAAAACTTGACACATGATTTGACGCATCTAACATGTATAACCTCAAAACAAAAAGCGAAACATGCAATTTGTTTTGAAAAATTTATGATTTTTTTAAAACAATGAAATCGAAGTCTTTTGATTTAAGAGTATCTCCAACTCAAAAAGGTAAACTTAATAGAACTTTTGACTTTGTTAGTTTATATAAAACTACAGAGGAAACGAATGCCAAATTGCAAGAAAAGCGCAAGCCAGTTGGAAATTTGGATGGAGAAGACGTTGGCGAGTCCGCCGGGAACACTGAAACCTGGAGGCGGGAGCAATTGCCCAATAAAAAGAGGAAGAAAGTAAAAAATGAAATACTGGATATTTCCGTGATTAACATCGACAGTCACAGTTTAGGAGCGGGAGCGGGAGCGACGCACACCTCACCGGTAAGGTACACGCGCGGGACGTCCACGCCCGTGTCCAATACGAAACCGCAGCAGGCAGCACCGAAGGTAAAATCTATTATGAAAAATTCTACAGTAAGCATGGACGACGCGATGGACAGCTCGGCTGCCGATAATCCGACGAGCAGATCGAAAAAGAGAAACAAGTCCGTCAGTTTCATGCTCGATGACACTGAAGAAGTTGTTGTGAAGAAAGCAAAGTCTGAAGAATACTTAGACAGCAACCATCGAAACGGCAAACCTCTTAACAAGTATGAAGAGAAAAAGAAACTTAAAAAACTGAAGAAAAGCCCACAAGCAGAGAAGGAAAACAATGCAAATATCAACATGGAGACTGATCAGGGTGACAAACAGAAAGATGTTTCCAGCAAGAAACTTAAATCTAAGGACAAGTCAAAGCCCTTACTAGCAGAAGCAACTGGAGATTCTCCTCCTTCTGATGCTGCAGTAAGTAATCAAGACAAGAAGAAGAAATTTAAGAAACTTAAAAATCGGAATAAGACTGAGGAACCTACAGAGAATGAAAGCAACAATAATGATGATAATAATGAACATAAGACAAAAAAACTAAAAAAAAAGAAGCATCACTCCAAAGTTGTACATCCACCAGATACCACAGAAACTGAAGGGGAACCAGCAACCAAATCTCGCAAAACAGATGTGAAACCGGAAGTAATAGCTGAAGACCTTGAAAACCTAAGTATTGGTGACAATGCACACACACTTACTAACTTGCTAGATGAATTGACAGTAATAGATAAAAATAAAAAGAAAAAGAATAAGCTACGACGCAAGAAAGATAAAACTAAAACTGTAAGTGTATCAAGCAGTGAGAATGCAGAGCTGGAAAAGATTGAAGAAGGGAAAGAGAAGGTGAAATGGAAGAAGAGGAAGTGGAACAAGGACAGAAAGGGAGATGTGGATGATGATACGCTAGGAACAACAGTAATTGTGGAGAATTTACCATTGCAGATCATGTTAGAATACAAGACTTTGTTGGCTCATCATTTTGGGAGCCTTGGACTTATTAAGAAAATTGGGTAAGTACCTAAATCATTATAAAATTATTCTACATACTATCTACACATAAAAAAAAGAAATATTGTAGAACCGCTGTAAATCTGACTTGTATGGAACCTTACTTTTTTAACAGTTGTAAAAGAACTATATAACATTACCATTCCAGAATTGCTGAAGTATATCCTACGGAAGAATCAAAACCAGTCTTTACAACAACTGTAACATTTTATAGTGAGGCTGCAACAAATAAGGTAAACTATACCCAAAAGATTATGAACCTACCTTGCATTTACATAAATGAGAAATTATAATTAATATATGTCTGTGAAGAAATTGGAAGTGTTACAGTGATTAATTTTCAGGATAATAGTAGATAATAGTGTACCTCAAGACTAAAGTACTTTTGAAGTTCTTTTATTTCATATTAATGCATGACATACATAATATCCTGATGGTACTTATTCATAATATTTTTTATTGGCATTAATACTTTATTTGAAAATGTGAAAATGGTGATACAGAAGCTAGACCAGGCTCCAGAATAAAAAATTAAACCTCCTTTCACAAACCATAAAGGAAATTACAGTGAAATAATGTTATCATGTAATAGTTGTGCTTTGTAGCAAAAATATATTTACTTCTTAAATGTAAAATATCAGACCAAAAATTTAATATCTACTGAACAAAAAATTATTACAATAATCACATTATGTTTTTGTTTAGGCCTTAGAAGAAGACAATTCAGAGTTCAAGGGAAGTCGGATTCGTGTAAAGCGTCCATTACCAGCGACGCAGACGACACTCGTGGTGCGCTCCTATGGCGATCTATCGGAGCAGAGTCTGTGCTCCGCGTTCACCAGTGCGGGCCGGATCCGAAACATCCGCAATTTGGTTAAGGGCAGGAAGTCTATGGGTAAATATAATGACAAAATACTTTTAAATAAATACTTATACAATCAAAAGCTTTAGAGCCACTGCATACAGCGTATTTTTGCGCGCGGAAGACACGCGTTTATGGCGCTGTAAAGAACATATGCAAAAGTTTGTTGACTGCGACTGACCCACGTTTGAATCGCGTTAACGCGCGACGTCTGCACCTAAAAATACGCCTTGTGCATTGGTTCTTATGTTCCACGCATATTTACATCATAGCTGTACATTATTTCACTGTAAAGTTAGCACTGCAACCTCCCAACACCTGTAGAAGTCATTAATTGCATCGGAAAACGAATCGAATTGAGCACACGGGGTTTTTAAAGCCAGATAAAGTAAGAGGGGTTAAATTATGACACATGATGGTAATATCCACAGCAACGGCGTTCATAGAATTCGACGGCCCAGAAGCCGTGGAGAAAGCAATCAAGATGGCGGAGGACGCGCGCATCGGCGGTAAGAAACTGCACGTGTGCAAGTTCGAGCTTCGCGGCGGACGGAAAAGTGAGAAAAAGAAACACCCGGAGAGTGAAAACGAAGGAGGCAGCGAGGATTCCAACGATTAGATTAAGGATTTCTTAAATAATAGTTTGGGTTCCGTACGGTCATCAATAGGGAGACACCACACTTATCGACACGGAATCGCATTTAAATATCAGCTGACCTTTACTACATTTTTAGGTATAAACTCTAATCTAAAAATCTTGAGTATAATGACTGATTCTGACTTCCATTTTTATAGAATTATTTTTTGTTGCACATCTTTATCTTTATTTTTGATGCTTGCTTATATTACCACTGCCATAAACCAAGTATATAAAAGGTTTTGTACCCTATTTCAAGAGTAAGTAAGCTAAAAATTACGTGAATAATATTCAATGGTCAGTTGACAAAGTTAATTTTGTTTTATGGAATATATGTATTGTTGATAATATTAATAATAACTGTTATGTACTTAGTACAGGTATGTTATTCCATGTTTCATGCTGTGTTTATGTACAAACTGCACATACTTATAACGTTATCTGTAATATAATATTTGTGAAGTACTTTATCAAAAAAGTGATACAAATAACTGATAATTATAATGAACGATTGATTATCGTACTTAAAACGTAGGATACATATGAAAGTCTGCTTAACCGTGTTTGTTCTTAATAGAATTGGCCCAAACAATTTTCTTAAACCATATTCAATTATATTATCTAGACAAGACGTCATTTAAAGTACAAAAACATTGTTACCGACTTTTGTACCAGTTTTGAAAAGGTAATTGTGAAATAAAATATAGTCATTTTCATTTCACTTTGTGTATTACTTTATTTTTTAAGAGTGAATTAGAAAATCATTGCCCTATGCTTGCCTTGCTTGATATAGGACTGTAAGAAATAAGTTCAGATTATTGAAAAAATCATCATATGTAACAATAGTTCGAAATAAAGAACACAAATAGTACATTTTTGCAGAGGCCGTGAAGTAAGGGATTGGTGGACGAGTATAAATAATACCAGTCAAGTAATCCCCGTTCTTGCCGAGGCATGTATGGAATTTTTCTCAATGTGAAGGAAGATGTTTAACTGCCTCCTTGGCCGAACGGTTACCATGCCGGACGGCCACACAGAGCTCCCAGGTTCGATTCCCGGAGAATTATTTGTATAGCCTACGTTTATTTTTCTTGTGAGTTTGGGTGTAATTTGTGTTTGTCTATGTGTGTGCCCATGGCACTCGCGGCACAGGGTTGCCTAGTGCGGAGCTATGTTGTGTGCTTTATTATTATTATTATAGAAAAAGTAAAAAAAAAATAAAAGTAATATTTGACATTTTAGCAATTGCTAAAATGTCAAATATTACTAGATTTTATAAAAGAAAATGTTATTGTTTTTCCAGAAACATTAATAGTAGGCTGCTGAACTTCTGATGATGTATTTGAACGTGTATCTATTACTGTATTTTCGTTATCGCTTTTCTCACTAGCACTCATTTTCGCGACCAAAATACAAAAAGACGAAATAACAAAAGAATACCAAAACTCTTTAAGGGTACCGCCATTTTCTTTTTTTTTTTTAAGTAAGCGGTATAGGTTAAAAAAAAAAAATTAAAAAGTTTAGAGAAGTGGACAGTAATGGGTTTTCACACTTACTTGCAGGCCTTGACCGGGAAAAAGTCGCACGGTCCATACATACAAACTTTCCGTGTTCGTTTTTGAAAGTAATGCAAACATTTCCGAATATATTTGCGAAAATTCACTTTGTGAAAGCAATTTCCCGGTTCGATTCCGGGGACCTTCTGGGATCGTAAGATAGATGTCTAGGATATTTTTGGCCCACCCATAAAATAAAATTGTAGTTACATTACATAAAAAAAAAAAGGATAAATAACAACTCGAAAAAAACAAAACTTACGTTGTTTCCGCCCGGGATCGAACCGGGGGCCTTCTGCGTGTTAGGCAGATGTGATAACCGCTACACCACGGAAACTTACTTTCAACCGACGAAATTTATGACCACTAGTTTTTTGTACGAATCTATGGTGGAGTAGATTACAATTCTGTCGTCATTTTTCTAACTATATGTCTTTTACAGAAAACAGTAGAAGTTAATGAATATACAGCACAAATTACAAGACACAGTGGAAATATTCATCATATTACATGCTAGACAGAAAATCAATTTAGCCTAAACTAATTTCAATTTTGTTTTCATACGATCATTATTGGTTATGCTTGTGGCTCATATGAATTCAAAAGCGGGAAAAATTTTACCGGTATATCGAGTTCTTGGGTTTTCGCAATTGTTACACATAGGAAATGAAACTATTTTTCCGGATTTAATTTACGGGTATGTTTGACGTCACACTGCGCCTGCCTTCACGCCGCTTCCCGCGGAGTCGCCGACGGCAGTTGTGGAATTCTTGCGAATGCGCGAGAATTCCGCGGAAAACGCGCGACGTGATTTTTGGCTCGTAACTCTTTTGTTACAAAATTCGCTTTCATTCCGTTCTGCCGCGAAATTTTAGAATCGGTCGACCCTTTGTTTTATTCACTAAGTTTGAGACCAGGCAATTGGTTTAGTTGTTTGGCTCATTATTATTACATTCACACAAATAGTGTTTTTATTTTAAATCGCTATACCTATTACCTAACCCACAGTTAGTATTTTTGGGTAATATCTAGAAAAATTAAACACAATAATCAGTTTGAAACAATAATTTATTGTGTCTTTAGAGTCGATAGTATGCGTTAAAATTAATATACACAAGATTCACTGGACGAGTGTAGATGCAGATTAACACTTGCCTACTAAAATTATAATTACAGTAACATTTAATTATGTACAATAATAAATTATAAGGTTGCGAGGCCTGCACCTCTGATTTACAGGGTGGTGCGAAACATCACCAGGAGAATAGGAAGATTCTATATAAGGAAAGTATTCACTGTAAGCCAGTTGACAATAGCAGTGTGGTTAACTTATTATTCTTTTCATTTCCTCATGTATCATAAGGCGGCGTGAGCGAGCAAGCTGTATAATATGTCTCGTAATACGAATCAAATCTTCCCAAAATTTGATTTTTACCTGTACCCAACGCATACAGGTATGTACTATCAACAAAGTTGATACGTTACCGTTTTAAGAGTACTTTTCGCGTGCAGACACCAGCAGTTAATAGCGGCCACCAGCAACTTGCTTGTTCTTGTCACCCGATGGCGTTTAAGGGCTAGTATTTCATCAAACATGGGTCAACAAAATAAGAGACTGGACTAATTCTAATCTCCACTTGCAAGCCAAACTGTTTTGGTATTAGAAGGCTTCAACTTCACTGACAGAAAATATTGCATTGGCAGATGTTACAAATACCTTAGCATGTAACAACATACACTAATAGCCATTTATTAACATAAGTATATCCTGTTGTTGCTACGTACTGCACAAAAACTCTTCCCCCGTATAAAGCTTACTTCTTCCCCTGGTTTGGAGCTCACGTGTTCACTCCACGTGAGTTCTGGGGTTTGAAATTCAAAGCACGTTTACACAACCCTGACATGCATTTATTTACTCTTAAAACCTACATAGAATCACGTGTCGGGACAATACCATCCGCGCATATATGCCAGCGAGTAAACGCGCCTTGTGTGCCGTCATATGCGGCGCGCACTTCAAAAGGTAGCCATTGAGCCCATTACGACCACCATTTAGTTAGCGCTAGTCTATTCTTTTGACTAGTAACAACATACAACGAGTTTTGCACCACTCTGTATTATAAAAAACAAATAATACTTTACATTCCAGATATACAAAAATATTTATTTAGTCAGAAAAATAATTTTTCATGTCATTGGTGCATGATTTCCTTTCGTCATAAGGCAGAGATCGCATTTGCTGTTGTTTCTTAAAAATTATGTTTATTTCATAATAAACACTGATACTTTCGTAAATAAAAGAAGTATTTGGAGGCACTTTTTCTATTGGTTTTGTTACTGTAAGAAACTACTCAAATGTTCTAATAGGCTATTTGAGGTTAGAATATGAAATTCGGCAGATTGTCCACCTGAAGGAAACTTTAGACATTTTCGACACTAAACCAGTTATACTTAATGTCGCAAATGCATAGTTAGTTGTGGCAAATAAGATGTTCAGTCTGTACCTGTGTGCTCTCAAAAAGGCAGACAGGCAGTAATTGTACATTTTCCACTGCAAGTTAGGTAACCTTTGAAATGTCACACTGCCCATTATTTAAAACTGAACTTAATACTTTTAAGTCGGAATCGCGATCGTATTCTATCGATTTATTGCTAATCGAATTACTTGTGACTTCAATATTTATTATTATGATAACGATTGAGGAAGATTCTTAACTCAAAGACCCCGAGTTGTTTATGTCATACGACAAACTAAAGTTGACTTCTCATCTCATAGGCAACACACTATAACGATAAGAGCAAGTAAGTAAGTAAGGTTCTTTCTCAGTGTCAAATTAGGATTTTATACACAACTTCATTCAGTTGTGGACATGTTTTAGTACAGAGTGCACTAGATGCTATAGTTATGACAAAATTAAATAAGCCTGTGGGTGAATATAAATTATGATATACACCACCACTATGGCCTATTGAGTAATACCCCTTTTTTGAATAGAACCAACTCGTCGAGAAATACAGGCACCATACAGTTGATGAAATTCGATACATCTCTTCAAATCGTTCTGCTATTACAAGGTGCCTAAGACAGTTTGGTAAATAGTCAACAATCCAGTCAGCAGTGAAGCAATAGATTTTAATAGCACTCGAGAATCGGCCTTGTAATGGCAATCAGTGTTTACTCATAGGAGGAGTCTCTTCGTTGTGAGAGGCAGAACTGGATAAATATTAAAATTTAGTATTACACATTATCGCTTCAGTGTATCGTCTACAAGAATCTAAACATCACGTCAAGTTAGTATCGCAAACAGTCCGTAAAGTCTCACTATCACCACACTCCAAAACAGACAGACGTAGCGACGGAGCCACACTTCCCGTGTGAAATCTTCGACAAGACACTTCGATCGTCGGCGGACAGCATTACGCCTACAGAACGAAACTTCGTACGGCATTGCGTTCGCAACAAATACGCCGACGGATGCAAACGTCATCCCTTCGCGTCACATGCTCACTATCGGTCACTTCACTAGAATCGCTTTCCTAATATGTACACACTCGCGGCACTAGTACGTGGAGCAGCAGCGGCACAGGGCCGCCCGGAGCCTCGCGAGCGCCGTGGGCACCTCGGCCCGCGCGGGCCGCAGGTAGGCGGGCGGCGGGCACAGGCCCAGCAGCCAGGCGCGCTTGTGGCCCGCGCCGGCGCGGTGGGGCCGCGCGGCCGCGCCGGCCGACGAGCACGGCCCGATCGAGTGCCGCGCGGGCGAGCGCGACGGGCGCGCCGCCGGCGCCGCCGCACACCACAGCACAGCCAGCCGCCGCTCGCAGCCAGCTGCCACCTACGGGTGCCGCTGGTTCGGCACTGGGATTCTGCAAGTAACGTTCGCGCACTCAATTCGACATAAAGCCAATACACCCTGAGGGTCGAGCGGTGGGAGTCCCGCCACAACGTGAATTCTAATTCGTTCGTGCTGTCGACCGGTTACCTCACTCCAGATAGTATCTAATCCAAGCATATGGTATTGGGCTATGGAAAATTTTACAGACGATGTTGACCTGGGCATGCAGGGCGGTAAGGTGTAATATGCTGGCCCGCAGGTTCGCACGGTGCTCATGCGAGATTAAAATCACCCTTTTCAAAACATTGCCAGACCCCTAAACACATGCAACCTGTGGAGCAATTACACTAAAAAAGCATACAGTGCCTTGCATGTCCAATTCAACAACACCCTCAGAGGACTGCTGAGGATGCCTCGAAACTGTAGTGCCTCAGAGATGTTCGCGGAGGCTAGAATTCAGTCGTTCGCAAGAGAGGCATCCCTGTTGGCCAGACTGAGAGGCAGTACCAACAGCCTTCTTAAGGTGGTAGCAGAGAGGATGGACAGCCCAATCGTTAAGTATTGGATGTCAATCGTTGCTCATGAAAATCAATACTTCGCTTTTTACAATATTAAATATTTCGTTCATAAATAAATAACAATATAGGAAAATATAATAAGAATAAAAAAAAGTTGAAACAAACAAGCAAAAAAAATTACACTTGAAATCGTCATACTGGAATGAAATTTCATTCCTATGTATAACAATCGCGAAAACCTAAGAACTCGATATCGTCATACTGATTAACCTCTACTGTGCATTAGTAAGACAGATTCCCCTGAGAAGAATGAGCAAGAAACTCTAAAGTGTTCACGGTGTGGCCTTAAGGGTTACTCTTTGTACATATACATTTGAACACATTTTTCATTACAAAATTTCTTATAAACATCTTAGATAGAGTTCCTTTTTTCTGGAATCCTCCAGAAAAAAGGAACTCTATCTAAGATGTTTATAAGAAATTTTTTCTGTGTGTTCGATCTTTGTATTAATAATTATAACAAACTAGTGGAGTAATTTTACAAAAAATAATTGAATATCAATTCAATAAAAATTTAATCTTAGATAGAGACTATTTAAGATGATGAGATTTTTGTTCTCCAAGTATGCAGAAGTTGTATAATAAACCGTTACTTTTTGTTTCACTAAAGTTTTAAACCTCGTAAATGGCAAGTTTTGAATATCAATTGGAACCTTATTATAGATACGTACACATTGCCCCTTAAACGAATTTGTTACTTTGTCAATACGACTGTTAAGATATTTTTCTAGTCTCTTTATTTCTATTTCTTTAGTCTGTCAGTATTTTTCATTAAAAAAAATTCTATTTTTCCTAACATAAATAACAATTTCATAAATGTACTGTGACGTTAGCGTAAGAATGTTAATCTCTTTAAATGTATTATTCAAAAACAATTTGGGTTTCCAGATTGTAAATTGCCCTGGCCGCATGTTTCTGCAGGACAAAGATTCTATTAATCAGTTTAATCTAATGCAGTTTGCAACTTCACTTTTACAAGATCTTTTTGCTAGTGGGAAACTGGATATTGAACATTTAATAGCAATATTTCTCATTGACGGTAAACGGAAACAATGTGGTGATATCTGCATGTCGAAGAAAATTTACAACTTTCAGAAAACTGTTGAATCCACTTTAGGCCTGTATATGGAACTGTGACCTGCACCCTCTCCTCTCGATTATTGGTAGTGGGGCATATCAAAGTTTGAGCATAGTAATGATTAGTAATATGACTTATCTCTTACCCGTAAAAAGCAGGAAAACTAGTATCAGTATTGAACTGGAAGTTGACCGGCGTTTTGGGCGAGGCGCAAGAATACGAGAGGCAGTCATCGGACGCGTGCAATTGTCTCGACAAGACAGGCTCGGACGCCGACCGCGTGATCTTGGGCAGCGCTCGAAGCATACACTCTAAAGCCGCTAGTATCTGCCGGAACAATGGCCTTTGAGATCTGTCCAGCTTTATGCAATCTTCGAACAAGCGCTTCAATGCCTGCGGCGCGTCTTGACGTAGTCTTCTTGCGTCCGGTCTGAGTAGACCACGACCTACCATCCATAGTATCTGTGAAAAGATAAAGTTAACTGTCTTATCTGTTGGAAAAAATAATGACGGATACTAAAGTAATTCTCCTTTCTCTGCTGTAAAAGCAATGTTTTCTTTTTATCATGTTAAGTGAAGGGACGAGCTTAGTTCTTCGCCTGGTGGTAAGCAACACGCCTACCCAAAGATTTAAATCTCAAATAACTGCACCCGTCACCTTGAGATATAAAGTTTCACGTGCCTGTAATTTTTCAACACCCTCACCCTTCAAAAACGGGTACGAGGTTCAAGCTTTACTATCGATTATAGATTTTTTCATACTTGTAGTTAACTTAATTGTAAATACTATAAAAGAAACTTATGAAGGATCCTTCCTATTTCAAATGAAGTATTTGAATGAAAGGTCGTGAAATTAATAAAAAACAAAGTGAACACGCGGATAAATACAAAGCCTGATTATGTAATCGACATCAAACGGCCCCGCATATCTCGACCCCTTTACTACGAATGGATATAACTTATAGTTTCACAAACAAAAGATATTTGGGTAATTTTCAGGAAGTTTTTTGTACTCAATTTTGGTGACAATTTCTTTTTAATCAAATATTTATAGAATATCATCCTGAAGCATTGTTTAATATTGGAGTGTGGTAACCTGAAACATTCTTTAATATTTCACGATAATATATTCGAGTAATTAAATAATAAAAATTGTCACCCCAATTGAGTACAAAAAACTTTCCTGAAAATCACTGATTTACATCATATTATGATTTAGAATTTTATTGAATTTGATGTTCTAGTATACACATTCCTTAGACGTAATTGCTAATAACGTGTGTCATAATTTTTCACACACCTACTGCTTCCGTGGCCGATCGGTTACCATGCCGGACTAACACGCAAAGGTCCTAGGGTCCATTCCCGGGCCGGAATTAATATTTATATGGCCTCCATTTATATAGATTTTAAGACTTTCGTGGTTATTCACTAAATGATTATCACTAATATCAGGTCTCTTACCAAGGTATGACTTCTTTTTATTTTCCCGATATTCCGAAATATCGGGAAAATAAAAAGAAGTCATACCGTGGTAAGAAACCTGATATTGGTGATAATGGCCTCCATTTATTTATCTCATGAGGTTGGGTGTAATTTGTGGTTGTCCATGTGTGTGTCCATGGCACCCGCGACTCAGGGTTTCCCTAGTGCGGGGCTATGTTGTGTGCGTTATTATTATTATTACCTGATCCTTATTATTTAAATGAATATACGGCAGCTCCCCAGCCATCAGTTCATACAGAACGATGCCATATGCATAAACATCGGACCGGAACGTATACGGCGCAGGTTCCTCCATCCGGATGACTTCTGGAGCCATCCAGAGGATAGACCCTGTGGGCTGCTGCCACTGCACCCCTCCCGCACCAGCGCCGTCCGACCACCGCACCTTGGCCGTGGCTAGACCGAAATCGCCGATCTTCACAGACCAGTCGTCGCGAAGGAATATGTTATTCGATTTCAGGTCCCTGTGAATAAATATAGACAATTACAATGGGTGCATACAGATTATTGATTACTGAAATAGATTGCTTCTGCCACAATCTCAGTTACAATTACATGGCTCAGGTGTCAGCCATCTAGCAGATTCTTAGGGAACTAAAAGTGAACAATCTGGCTTAAAACCGTCTAATACATAAAGTAGGTTTGTCACACATATTAAATATTTAATCACTGATGAAATTTGATTCTGTTTGTTTTCCCAAAAACAGCAAAACATCTAATTACAATACCACCACCGAACGGAACAGCCAGCCATTGTCAGAGATATTATCTTTACTACAATAAATACAGAATATTTTTGGAATATACGGAGACGTACATTCCAAAACGTGTCATTTTGCAATTTTCATCCATTATAGCAAAGCTCAATTATAACCGGTCGATTTAAAGTGAAACAATTGACGACACCCGTCAGTTGTTTCTAATTCGGGCTGGCCAATCGGAGCGCAGTTGTCATTGTAATGATATGGCAGAATAGTTTTCAAACAAATTAAATGACATTTCGTCTCTATTTATGGCTATACACTCGATGCTACACATAGAGCCAAATAAGGAGTTAAAATAATAAATACGACCATAGTGTGGACGGTTAACTTGCGTATTTGGCTCCATTGATGTGCGTCGAGAAACCAACCAGCGCGGCAACGCGAGATTCGTGTCTGCTGTATTTGTCGAATAGGCAAACACGGCAAATGCTCTGTCATACATGCTATCTACACACGGCGATTGTTTGCCAAATATATCAAACACGTAAATACAAATAACCATGTGCAGTGGCGGATTTGCCCTAAGGCCCAGTAGGACCGGGCCTAGGGCGACAAATTGTGACAAAAAATTCACTGACGATAACAAAAAATAACTCAAAGTACCTCGTCGTATCGTATAACAATAATATTCCTAAATCACTTTCGTACATTTTGTATATGTAACATATCTACAATGTAATGTGTGTGTAAAAAACAATGCGTGTATAAAGGAAGACGATAAGCGACTGCATCGCGACTGCATCGCATTTGCATCGCTGCTAAAAGTCGAGGTGTGTAACCGCTCTTACTTGTACCATTCGATATTCTGTGCATTTTCTTAGTACAAATACGAACCTATGGATGATGTTCTTCGCGTGTAAGTAGTCCATGCCCTGCGCAGTCTGTCTTGCGACGTCGATGAGGTACAGCAATGGCAGTGGCGTCTCCAGCACGTGCAAATGCTGGTAAAGACTGGAGCCTTCGCACCACTGCGTCACAATGGCGAGAGACGGCTTCGACACGCAACCCATGAATAGAAGGATGTTGCAGTGCCGCGTCTTGCGGAGGACTGCCACCTGATAACGTGGAACAATAAGTTTTAAGGAGCAAGGAAGTACCAAACAATGAGCCAAGTTCACTGTCAAAAACGTTTGTTCGATGGATACTTTCAAAACCTGACACAAAGTATTACATAGGCTGAATACTTTGTTGGGAAATTACTAAGTTCAAAACAAAACATTCCACTCGCTAAAAATAATTCCAAATTTGGAATTTATACTACTTATGCAATATTTTAGATGATTTGAAATGTATATCTATGGACAGTACCTCGTTCTTGAAGGCCTGCAGCTGCGCGGGAGTGGGAGTCTTGACGTTGAGCGTCTTAACGGCCACGGGCCCGTGCCAGTGCGCCTTGTACACCGTCCCGAAACTGCCAGACCCTGCAACCATACCGCACATTTTATATCTATGGACGTATGGTAGACGGACGTCCCGGAAGGAGATAAAGACGGACAACTATGAATTCTGTAAGGCTTTTCTGTAATAACAGTTGGAATCAATTGAGCAACACATTACTTATCAGTCTACTTGCTACTAATGGCGATGAAGCCCCTTTCAAGCCCCCTTAGAAGTTTTGCGAACACGTTGGCTACGTAGCATTCTACTATGAAAAATTATATGATGGGCAGGGGGTCGATTCAGAACCTTACGATAACTCACTTGTCGTACGATTTCTTTTCATTTTTATTCACAACACCCGAATCGAACATCAAACTGTAGTATTCGAAACCGAACCGAAATGACGTCACACCCGTACGATTACTCGAGCTTCTCGACCGGCAAAGGCTACAAAAGTTATTCAGAACATAGTTATCGAATGAAAGTTACCGAACGTCCTATTGTTTACAGAGCAAGAATGTAACATGGAAATATTTTATTATTTTAAATAAAGTCTGGATTTTGCTCAATTTTATTAATTTATTCTAATGCGAGACTAATGCATTCCTATATTTTAGATTTTAGGCCTTTAAAGCCTTAAAAATATATATGTAAAAGAACTTCATTTTTCTTATAATCTATAGTTGCCGACTAACTCCGCAAACGTTGTTCGATAACGATATCCTATCCGTATCCGAATCGATCGTTTTAACTCGAATGTCATGAATAGCTGGTAATTCGAGAACGATATCCAATCGCACGATTCGGTTAAAATATCGAAGAGTTCTGAATCGGGGTCCAAGTATGTCAGGAGTTTCAAGGTCATTCATGGAGGTATATGGTGCGTATATGGAAAATGTAGAAACGAGTGGTAGTGACCTATCCGAGCACCGATGAGGATCTCGTCTGCCGGGATGACCCAGTCGTCGTAGCTCTCCCGCGGCGCGAGCACGTTCTTCCACGACTCGTCGGCCGAGCGCGCCCGCGCTCGCCGCGGCCGCAACGTGCCCGTCGGCGACGCCTGCAACCACGCGTCGCGTTACTTGCCTTACTAGCATAGCGGCTATTGGTGGTACACGCTTATCCATAACACTGCCGTCCACTGCTGAGACATAAGTTGACAATGTCCCATGTGCGTGTAATTTCACCAGCACCAGCACCAGCACCCTTACCCTTCACGTTCGAGAAATAGGTAAGGTGGCAGTACTTCCCCGAACAAACTCTCATACAAGAAGCACATGGTGTTTTAAGGGCGATAACTGAGAAATTTCCAACGAGAGTCTGTTAGAAGCCCGGAGCCGAAGGCTGAGGGCTTTAGCGATTCGAGGTGTGTAATTTTTACCGCCCGTTCTACATACAATGTTTTTCATCACATATGCGAGGAAATAGATACAACGGTAATTTATTTATTGTATGAATAAATATATATATAATTTTACAATTAACTTTTTTTATAAAAAAAGAAACAGTTTGCCAGCTATTCTTCCACAGATAATACAATGATAAATAATGCAAATGTTTCGTTTTTTATACCTCAAGTTTAGAAGAATATTTCTTCAGTAAGTTCAGATATTTCGAGCATAAAAACTTTTTGCTTAATCTTGACGTAAAAAATTCAAAGAGCGATAATGTACTGAAAAAGCTCTTTGCCATAATTTAGGACATTATGGTCGACTCGCCTGCCTGTCATGACTATGTTTACGAGCAAGTGCGATGAAAAATGTCTTTCGTGTGTTCCGCTCACAGAAAATTCCAAAGTTTGAAGTGATTATCTTAGATAAATATTTATACCTCGATATTTATAAAATTAATTGGACCAACAGAACGCTACCGCTAGTAACGTCGTACGATGTTTTGTATCCCGAGACATATCCAAACGTGTCAAACGTCAATCTCAAAAAAATCAGTTACCAAATTGTTTTCCCAAATATTGTTATTCGTCTTTATTTAGTATTCTCATTGTTTGCCTGTCTTTTTCATAAAATCGAAAATAGACAATCGATTGGCCAAACGTTTGTCCAATATGTAAGTATTTATTAATTACGTAAGTATTTATTCGATATAAGAGTACACACTGCAATAGCACGATATACACGTAATTAATTTTATTTTCATTTCGGGACGCATACGTCCGTCACTCACTCAGCTATGGTCCATTGAAAACCAGCGTCACTGCCTAGTCTTGGTTGTGACTTTAGCTGAATGGGATCCTTTTGCACACGCCACAGCCGCACATATGTCGGTATAGTATTACATAACTTGTTGTTTAAATGTTGTTACGCTGTTTGTGTTATTTTTGTTTTTATTTATATTAGTCTTTTGTTGTGCCTTTTTTATATCGTGGCCTTGCAATATATGGTCTCTATTCTAAAAGAACCCTAGCCTTGAGTAGCCTTCAACACAATTCAACAGATTGGGAAACACAGACTAGTAGCAGTGTACTCCATTTCTCAAAATCCTTTATTCTATTGCATCACAGTACCTGCGTACTCTGACTGTGTTGCTGGTCGCTACCCTTGTCTTTGTCGTCCTTACTCTGCCGCGCAGATGACGTCAGGTAATTCGTGGATTGAGGAGAGTTATTACACTGCAACAAATTGAATTAGTTAGCACTGAAAGATATGTTCCTCGGAATAGACTACATTGGGTAAATCAATTCTGTTTTTATATATTAAATAAATATTTCGTTGTGTCGTTTTGTGGGTAATAATACCTACCTATTCTAAGTGAAAATGTTACTAACAATTTGTATGGGGCTATGGCTGAAATAAAGAATTTCTATTCTATAATATTAAAATTTTAATGGTGACTGAAAAGTCGCCTGTATATCATATAGTCCCTTTGCAACAAAAGGATGTGACTTTGTAAGTTGTGTACACAATTCAAAATTTTAAGTTACGCCGTTGTACGAGTACATCGAGTACATAACCAGAAATAGAGACGAAATACGTGGCCCGTATTTCGTCTCTATTTCTGGTTACTCATCAGGTAAATGGGCCTTATATCACTTTTAAATATCAATTCTCGTTTGCGCTGAAATCACAAATTACAAAACTGAAATAGTACAGCGCCAACAACTGACCTGTGTGTACATCTCCGTATATTTCAAAAATATTCTGTACTTATTGTAATAAAGATAATGTCTCTAACAATGGGGGCTGTTCCGTTCGGTGGTGTGGAAAAAACAGTAAAACATCTAATTACAAAACAAACGGAATCACATTTCATCGGTAATTATTATATGTAATTTAGAAATTTTCGTCCATTATAGCAAAACTCAAGTTAAACTGGTCGATTTGAAATGAAACAATTGACAACACCCGTCAATTGTTTCGAATTCGTACTGGCCAATAGGAGCGCAGTTATCACCGTAATGATTTGGCAGAATAATTTTCAAACAAATCAAATGACATTTCGTTTGTATTTCAGGTTACATACTTCGATGTACGACTACAATACTTTTCACTTCTGAGTGAAGTAAAAGAGAGATAATAAAGTGGCGTAATTCGGGAAACTGTCCAACAAAATAGACGTCATGTGACTGGTGCCTAAGGGAATAACCAAACTTATTAACGTGGAATCGGTCAGAAAAAAATTACGACCATGCGATAAGAGCGAAAATGACGTTGCGCGTTTTGCTTCCGATCGGACCGCCGCTGACGCGAAACGCATAACATCTTTTTCTCTCTTATTACATAGACGTTAAGATTTTTCTGACCGGCTTTATGCGATTCTGTATCTATAAGTATGGTGACTCCCTAATATTACACACTGCTTGATATGAAAAACATTATATTTCAATTGCGCCAATTTATTATTAGAGGTGCGATGTGTACCTGGTTGTACTTCCGCTGATGATCTGCCAGCGTTATGGAGCGTTGAACCATGTTGATGCACACATTGGGCGCTGAGTTAGACCGGTCCGCCTGGTTCAGGGAGCGCGGATGCTGCTGCCTGATACCAGGAACGATACGATAGTGTTAGAAATCGAATTAACCAGCTATCATCAGCTTATGGAATCATGACTAGATGAGCTACTTCAGAATAGTTTTAAGGCAATTCCCAAACAAAACATATAAGTAACAACGGTAACCAGAGGTCGGAATAGGGTACTAGAGTATACATAGAATAGGTAATACCTGCCTCTGCTCAATGACTTAAAAGAATTGTAGACAATATAAATACAAATTGCATAAATTGTTAGTACTGACCATTGACTTACAAAAAAATGGACGACGGGTCTAATACAAAAACCACGAAAAAAATGTTCCAAGTCAACCTATTTAAACGTAGTGACATGTAAAGGAATATGAAAAAGCTAAAACGTTGAATTTAAATTGTAATGTCATCGCAGTACTGTCTAATTTTGCTTGCTTCGCTGTCAGTCGAACAAACGAAGACTAGAGCGTGAATGACGCCCTGTATACGATTTTAACGCCCTATAAGTTTGGACACTTTTTAGCGCGGACCCGACGACGTCCATAAAATTGTAAGTCAATGGTACTGACTAACTAAATTAGTTATATTTCGCACTTACTATTTTTTTATTAAATTCTAATTTGTTATTGTTTGTTGTTTCATGCAATTTGTATTAATTTTCCCTGAAATGCATGCTACATCTAAACTAAAAAAACGACCTCAAAAGTCATTCATCCCCTAGTTTGCCACCCTTAGAGAGGGAATATTTTCTTCAAATGAAAATGGGACCACTTCTGAGGTATTCTCTTTCCAACAAAAAAAGAATCATTAAACTCGGTTCACAAATGCCGAGTTATCGCGTAACATACAATCGAATTGAGAAACTCCTCCTTTTTTAAAGTCGGTTAATAATAAATATGAAAAATAAATAAATCTAATATAATATACTATAATACCTTCATTGTTAACTACATGTTTCAACGAATAATTGTATTGTATATTGTTCCACGTGTTTTAGTAAGTGAATTTTGACTTTTAATCTTCTGGGATTTCAGATTATTATAGTATTATGCACTCTATGTGTATTACTCGAAGATTAGGCAAATATACTTTATCTATTCCGATATCTAGTTACAGATGACGGTGTATTGGATCGGGTGTGGTTAACGGCGCTGTATATAATAGCAACCGCCAACCTTTCGGGTGTAAGGTGATTTTGTACACACAAAAAACAATATACAAAAGCGTTAAGGTGCAAAATTACACAACGCCGTATTAGACTCAATTTACATTGCCCCAAAGGACTAGAAGCGAATTTTTTTAACCATAGCATTAATAAATGTTAGACAACATCATATACATTAGCGGTGGGTGATGGTTACAAAGAAAATATAGAATAAATCGATAGTTGCACTACCCATTTGATTTTCGGCTCAGTCGTCTTCGCCGAAAAAGAATCGAATATAGTTACTAATTCAGTAATTACCATTAGATGTTCGGTGTCTAAAAATAAAAGGTTCTCTATGCTATGGTACGTAATGTAAAAAAATCGAGCCTCTTTCTTATCTAGTACCAATCGATCCTATATCTCATTTAATAACAATGAATCCTATTCAATCAATCAGCCTATTGTAGGTCACTGCTGGACATAAGCCTCCCCAAGTGCACGCCGTAGTGCCCGATCACCCGTTTTCCGCATCCAACCACTATCCGCGACCTTCTTCAGATCGTCGGCCCATCTTGCAGGGGGACGTCCAACGTTACGTTTGCCGAGGCGTGATCTCCACTCAAGAACCCGTATACTCCATCGCTCATCAGTTCTGCGAAAGATGTGGCCAGCGCACTGCCACTTCAGCTTGCTACATTTCTGGACGATGTCCACAACTTTAGTCTTATGCCGGATAACTTCGTTCCGAACCCTATTACTATTACGATATTTGATCAACCATCAAAAAGTGAAATGTAGTAATATTTAGTAACTAATTGATAATCAACAATCGAATTCTTCCAACTATGTTTACAATCGAATATTTCGTTTTCATACTTTGCTCTGATCCCAAAGCAAGTAACTAAAGTACTTGTGTCGTGGAAATCGGAAACAACGACGGTACCACAAACATCCAGACCCGAGACAATATACTAAAGTAAGTTTTTCTCCTTGTTGGCGGAATGTACCAAGAACGAAGGCCAGCGACACCTATTGTTGACTACATTACAACTAAACCGCTCCAACATTAGTTTTTTTCAAGGAATACTGTCAGAACCCTTATCCAATTACACGAAAATGTTGTGTGACATGGTAAATCATCGTTAGTTGTACGTGTAATAACTGTAATAAAATTTAGAACTGTATTAAAAAAAAAAAAAAAAATGTGTAACAAATAGAATAAGGCTATGATAGGACTGGCATGTTCTCTAGAATAAAAGTCCTGAAACTAAATAAAGATTAAAAAAAAAAAAAAAAAAGTTTTTCTATAGTTCGGAACCCGGGACCTCAGAGATGGCGACACCATGAAAACCGGTGAGCAAGCCACTCAAACACAGAGGTCGTCAACTATATAGCATAATTAAGTTTGTGTCAATTATGTAATGTACACAGAACAATACATACAGAAGAAGTGCTAAGTGAGCGTGGTACGTGTGCCAATAGTACGTGGTGTTCCACATACTTGAGCTCAATTCGCCATTTTCGCTTGGTACGTTATGGTCGTGTCAATTACTCGCGCAAAACCTCGACAATCGCAGAAAAATGCCTTGCAATATTATCCGTGGTGGTGTTCCATATCATCATATAATTTAATAAATTTCCAAATTTCCGTTTATCGTAATAACATTTTTGTTAAAAGAAACCAAAGTAAACCTCATGCCGCTGCAATATGGTCGATTCTTTTTCGAGAACTAAGTAAACATCTCGAATTCGTCGTCGTTCAGTAATTGACCGCTAGATGGCAGCACATTGATTGAAATTTGAATATAAAATCAAAATGTCGTCACTTGCAATCATGGGTATTGAACTTTCAACGATATGCGAACAAGGTACAGTTTAAATTTTATTAAAAGTCCAGAATATGTAATTTCTTTTTAAATTAGAACCGACCAATCATTATCAAGATTTCATAGAGTTTCAAATTATGAATGTGTGACTAATCGAGACTTAGGGTCTTATTCCAGAACTCTATTCTATGCTCAAGTCCGGACTTGTGTATGATTTAAAGCACTAGAAATCATACTCAAGTCCTTGCCATTAGGGTTGTATTTCCAGTGCTTGAAACTTATGTCCTGACTTGAGCTTTGAGTAGAGGTTTAGAATACGACGCTTAAAGCATTTGAATTTTTTCTTCTTCCGTGGTAACGTACAAATTAGACACGAGCCAAAAAACAGGTAGCACATCCGTGTCGAATTTTCGCGCAGTCTCAGGAATTCCCACACCCACTGTATCGTATCTAATTTGTACGTTACAAAATTGACGACTAATTCTATGTAAATTTTCATTATAAAAATTAGCTTCGGTTCCGTTCCGCGGCAATGAAATTTGAGTCTTAGGTTCTAGTAATCAGGTACATATTGATAGTGCATTGTGAAGAGTTAAATTCACACTCCCAAAATTTTATTTACAGGTGACTTCACTTGTTAGCGTAGTGAACGGACACATATTTGCTATTTGCCTTTATTTCTGTATGCCACCGCCTCTGTGGGCCGGCTAGAACAGAAGACGTAACTACAAAGTCACGTTTGCACACGTTGGCACAGTCCCGGGGCTGATGTGATTTTTTTAGTAACATCTGCCACCGCCGATGGCAAATGCAACGCAATTTAGTTACGGAAATTCTTTAATTTAAAAGTCACCGATTGCAAACGGTGATCTAGACGTTGGCGCAATAAATTTCAGACGTAACTAAATTGTGTTGCATATAGCAACGGCGGTGGCAGACGCAATTAAATTAAGTCACGTCTGCCCAAGGCGGTAGTAAACGTACTAATAACACTAATACAAAAACTATATTAGCTTGCATTATGTACAAACAAGCATTATTCGAGTACATAGGATAATCACCAGTTGACATCAAAGTCCTTCTGTTTCTTGGCGGGCGACACGGACCTGTCGAGTACGTCCGCGGTCAAATATGAAATTATTTTAAGACCATAATATCACAGCAGGCATTGCCAGTGTTATATCAGTCTTTATAGACATTGTCGATTTCCGGTAAAATCAATTTGGAAAATGAACTTCTCTAAATTGGTTCGGAACCGGTTGTTATAATAGGGGCACTATTCGGCCCCCAAGTTGATATCGTTGCTCTGGTATTCATAGTACAGGGAATTCCCTGGTTTAAGATCAGGTAAAACCAGAACACTGGTATGTTTGCATGCCACATTACATGTGTCTGAACTCTGGGATGAAACCAATGTACAAAAATGTAAACAAGCAACGGTCACTGTCAAAGTGACATCTCATAGATCATAAACCTTTTTTCCAGTTAGTTTGGTAGGAATACAAACCAAACGGCTTGATCTTATCCATCCCGATCGGGCAAAAACTAACTTTTTTATTATTATTATTATTAATTATAACTATTTAATATAGAATCAACTTATTATTTTTATTTTATAAGCATTATTACTATTTTTAGTAAATTGTTTAATAAAAACACTAATGGCAATAAATTATTGTTAATAAACTTTCTGTTTAAAATTATTTGTGTTTGTATGCCTATAGATAAAATAAAAAACCGAATAAAGAAAGAAAAGAGCAGCCAAAGGTTATGCTTCCACGAAACATTGCCAATAGCATAAAAAATATTTCCACTGGAATAAGTTTCTTGAGCTTATCTTATTAAATAGGGTGTTTTAAATAAAAATGATGATTTGATAATATTATGTTGGTGCACATGCACACAATATAAAAAATCTTGCATTATTTTTAGACCTTTTCACATTTCCGCTTTTCTTAAAATCTTTGTTTATAATTGCATCAACTTTGTTTCCATAGTTGAACATCAGTTGCATCTCAGAGTAGAGCACCTATTTTTATAGGGTTGCTTTACTACGGTAGTGTATTTAATAAAAAGTATTGTAATTGTAAGTATAAATGTTACTATTTTGTATTGATTTCTATTTTCTTTTATTTTTAATCAATCTAGGATTTCAGTACAATGTACATTGTACAGTAAAGAGCACGTCAAGCTTGACTTTTTGTACTTTGCACCATTCTTATCGTAAGCGGCATAGAGTTGGATTTAAATCTTAAGTGTCAAGCTTGGCGTGCCCTGTACTTAAATCTTTGTACTGTGATGCTAGTGTATATTAATATCTTTAAAGCAATCGTTGACATGCATTGAATTGTCCACTTCCGTGGATCAGATAAGTTTTATAAACACCTAAAAGAACATAATACGTTCTCATGGAACATGTGACTTTCTTTCTCGTGACTTTATTCTTCCTCTTGATTTTTCACACATATCAAAATACTCACTTGCCGTCAACCCGCATGAGGTGCGGGTAGCCGAAGTTGGGATACTGCAGGATGGCCTGCGTCTCCGGGTTTTGCGCCAACAATACTTTGTAGTACGTGTCAGTCATCCGTACCTGTTTGCAACGAGGTTATGGTGAATTGATCTTTTTATAGAAGTTTCCAACAATAACAATCAACTTTAGTTGTTTTCAGATTTGCAATTATGGCCAACACTTGCTGTCGCGAATTATGTCGCGATTTAGTATCAGTTTTGTAATATGAAGCATTAATAAACTTCGTCTGTTATGATACCTAAGAGTAGACAACTAACACGGCAGTCCAGGCGTCTCAAATTCTGAAGGTGAGATATCAGGCGTCTGCTGGGAGTGCACTGGTTGGTCGGCACTACAGTTGGTAACTTTGCACAATGTTTATTACTAACTTAGATACAGTATTTGTCGACTAGACAGCCTGAAGATAAGAGTACGACGAATCAGTCAGTCAACAGAATTAAGAATGAGACCCGCCACTTGTACTAAAGGTATAAGGGGGCATGAAGCGGTGGCAGAGGAAGGGCTGAAGGGGTGTATTTGGAGGCCCATCATAGGGATCAGAGGATCCCACTAGTTCTGATCAAGAGGATCGATATGAGGTCAAGGACCTATTAGGATAATTATAGTAGTCCTATGAAGCAGAATGAACTTAGAAGAAGAATACGCGAAGAAAGATACTCTATTTAAAGGCTGTTGTGATCGAAAGAATGTCGCATATGTAATTTACATTATGATTTAACCCTAGGCGTGGCGACAGCAGGTTAAGTGTCACTTACCTGATGACAAATACTGGGTACTTTATCAGCGCAGCGCTGATGGAACTTGAAGTTGCACTGCGAGCAGTAGAAACCGTTGAATAGCAGCCGTCGGCAGCACTCGCAGAAAGCCAGCGTGAAGAACGTCTTGCGCGTGAACTGGTGCGAGATGTGAGACATAATCGGCAGCTTGTCCAACGTCCGAACCGTTACCTGTTGTTAGCAAAGCTTATGTTATGTTAGTCGGGAAATGTGCAATTTTGAGGAAAATTAATTATTTACATCACAACGTAGAATATAAAATTCCAAAAGAAACCATATTAATATTTCCTTCAAAACTGTAACTAACGTACGTTTGTGCTAAAGGAGACGATATAAGGGCCTCTATGTGTGACAAAAATCGTCAGCAATAAAAGTAATATACTTTTTTTTTCAAATTGTCATAAGTAACTACATTCTGGTATTTCCAATTTCATTGCCCTCTCTTAATATTTTGATGAAAGAAAGTTATTTATATAGTACGATCATTTTCTATGCTTTAATGAAAACAATTAAGTTTTTTCAAAATTAAATGTCACACTCTAGTGTTTTTTTTAAATTTTTTTGGAACATATAGTCTTTTACAACAATAGAATAAAATACATTTAACTTATTACTAAACCTATATTCTCTGTACTCATTGGTGAACAAATATAAGGTATAACCAAAGACGAGCAATGCTCATTTAAAAAAATGTAATTAATTAAAAAATTATAATAAAGTTAAACAAAACAAAGAAAGATCGAACAACTAATGATGAGCATACAAATCCGTTCTAAATTTTGATTTGCTGATGTGACTTTTAAACTCCTGCAAAGAGTCAAATATTTCAACTTCACTACATTTCACATGGTATAAGGAACAAGTCCTTTTTATGAAACTGTTGCTTCTGTAACATGTCTTACTAAAGTTAATGACAAAAATATTTTTTTACGATTGGCTCTTTCATTATTTCGCGGCGTCCGAGAAATACATTTTTCAACAAAAAAAGGGTGTCAACAACGTTATGCAAAATTTTGTATAAATAATACACACACAATGGAACAACACTGTACAACTTAAGGGATGACTCGTAGTCTACTTGATTATGATGCATTCTATAGTCCAGAGCGTTGATGAATTTACGCTGTATTCTTTCTATTTTATTCTGGTGTACATTTTGGTAAGGACTCCATACAGAGGTTACAAATTCGAGCCTGCTATGGACGTAACTATCAAAAAGCAGGAAGATCTAGGAAAGCTAAACACAGCCTTGGCTAGTGTATAGAAAAGGGGCCTTATATTGCCACACCTGTTGAAACAGGCTATACTATAGAAACACACAACCTGTCCAGTGTGAGATTTGCAAAATTTTAATCAATTTGTTATTCAAGATACTGCGAGAATGTTGTATATATGTAGTGTATTTATAATATTATTATTATAAAACATTCCTTGCTCAAGGACACATCAATCTGGACATTTCCACATTGAAGATAAATTTAATTGTATTGACTTATCTATCTACTATTCATAATAGTCCAAAGTTTATGTAAAGCTTCATTGTACCCCCATTTGCATGTCCTAATTTTCCATATAAAGGTTATCTTTAAAACACATGTACACTATGTTTGCCTATTGCACATTACATCATTCTAATATACTCACATTATTGTTTTGTGTTGTCAGTAAAATTAACATTTTCAGTAAATAGGCTCTTACAGAAACTGTTCATCTAACAAATCAATATCAAGGAAAACAGATTTGTAATAAAATAGTACAAATCAGGCCAGTAATATGTCGTTAACCATTCATAATTTTTTTTTTTATAAACAGATGGTCATTTTCATAATCATGTTCCATTATATATTACCTGTTACAGATAAGATTGCACGCGCAAACATTTATCTGCCACTATAACCCAACAAAGGAAAACTTTAATCTGTCATACTATACCGTATGAATTTGAAAATAATTTGTGCATAATATTGTAAAGCAGTACAGCAAGTTACATTTTTAAGGAAACCCAATTGCTAGTTAACTGTATGTAGTATTGTTATACAATAATAATTAACAGGTTAACAACTTATAATTACAGGATTTCAGTGGCCGCTTCTAGCTTAGTAGCTACCAGCATGAATGCTAGTGCTGATTGAGTTAAGTCCATGACCGGAATCAACAGAGCCACAGCCATAGAATACTACCTTTGCCTTTTCAAAATACTTAATAATACATTTTTTAGGAAATGGGAGAGGTGAAATCTCAAATATACATATACCCAATAAAATAATGATAAGTATACTGTGCTAAACGACAACACCAATTACCTAGTTTTGAACTAGGGAATGCCCTGTACGAGGGCAAAGTAACATAATATGTACATCGACTCATTCATAGAAGAAAGACCTACATGCAAGACTGCTTATTCTCAGGACATTGTACATTCCACTCACTGTTCTTAGCTGTAGATGTCAGATCGACCATTGATTGATTTTATATTTTTCCTAAACGAAATAATACATAAAATTCAGAAACCACCTACAGCTAGCCCTTATTTTGAATAACGACATTATGTATTTATCTTCTTTTCGTTGTTTAATCACATCGGACTCTGTTCTTCCAATGAGTTTATATGTCGTAATTAACATAAGGATTGAGCTTTCATAAGTTTTTCAAGTCATCAAATAAGTGAGGGAGAATTTACCTGGAATCTAGGTAACATTATTGAAGTATAGAAATTTGAAATGCAAATGTGGACATCAAAGATGAAACTGGTGTCCTTCCTCCATTAGAAACAAACTGATGACAATGTGCAGTACTTTTACTTTATTCATATTTAATATTTTTATGAAACTGGCCTCAAGTTTAAATAGCAAGAGTATGGGAATTGTTTACAAAAACAAATTGTTCACTCAGAGTGACAAATATTATATAAGTAGGCATAATCAGGTATTCATTAATTACTACACCTGACCACAGTGCCAAAATTAGCACTAGGTCATAGTTACATGTCTTCTACACACCATGTAAACAAAATATTACTGGAAACCAATATTAATAATTACAGCAATCACACAAATACTCTCACTGATAACTTGTTTACAATTCACAATGTTAAACAAAATAGAACAAGAAACAAGGACCCTCTTACCACTCTGAGTGGATATTAATACCACAAAAATGCGACAAACACTGACCTCCTCAGCGTCGATCATGGTAATGTCGATGTCCCATGGAATCACTTGGTTATTTCCTGTCCGTACAACTTCACACATCTCGCACGTTAAGTTCCGCAGCTTCAGCGCCTTCGAGAGCGCGTCACGCAGCGTCACACCTTCCTTCACCTGCACACTCGTCCGCTGCTGGTTCGGCAGGTGCGCCCGCAGGAATACCTTCGGCTGCCGCGTGAGCGTGTCATACTTTTTCGAGTCATCTTGCAACGAGCACTCCTCACTCCTATCAGGCGATTCATTCGCCAACAACTCCCGCAAAGTCCGTTCCTTCAACTCCAAATTATGCAACTTAGACGTAAGCTCCTGGTACTCGGTCAAATAAAGCGTCGGCGGGTGCTGTAAACCAGCGAATTTTGCATTCAGAGCGTCAATGTTTTCGCGAGTCACATTTATTATACTTTGAATGTTCCTAATTTCATATGTCGGATCCGCTACGTCGTCACTATCAGTAGATGTCGACATATTATCACTATTGAGGGATAATGCAGGTATATTTCCATTAATTTTTCTTGTACAATTTTCTTTCTCTCTAGTAACTGCCATTTCTTTTCTTTCACTTTTTTTAATTTTTCTCTTCAACTCGCGCATACATTATTGCCATACGTAAAAATATCTTACCGTCAATTTGACAGCATGTAACAAGTGTATCCGAAATTAATTCTCGTTTAGAAACCTCTTGATGGTCTCATTCTCACCTACCGGAAATACTTTTGGAACGACACTATATTAAAATTAAACTTGAAAGAGACAAAAAATCCCACAAATGGGAACGTGCGAGAGAATTAGAAAATGCATTGCACAACTTGCAAAAATTGCAATTGTTTTGCACACAGTATTTTTGTTTATTTACAATTTTGCTCAACTTTATAAAAATTAGTTTTTTAAATTGTAATCCGTTCTATAATGTATTAAGGTGACGTAAATGAAATACGGTAACTGTTTCTTTCATAAATTATGAAATTTTATACATTTATCTCATAGGAAAAACGACTGTCCTGTCTTGACTTTACGTATAACTTATGCTCACTTTATAGATAATAATAATAACCTTGTAACTTTCAAGAAAAAGATGGAATTGAGTCCAGCTCGACGAGTATGCTACGAACAGATGAAGGCGCTCGTAGACTTCATGGGGCAGCATGTGGAATTCGCGAAGGGCGAGATGCGCGGTAACGTCGCAAGGCACAAATCCAAGACTCTCTGGGCCGAGCTGACCAAGACCGTTAACGGAATTGGCGGAACTAAGAAGACTCCTGATATGTGGAGCAGAGTAAGCTTAGCATTAAATATTTGTATCATTTTTATGCATACCTGTCTCCGATAGGTCTAAGCCCGAGATAGGTAAATATAAAAATCTCTTAAGCCATGTCATTGGGCTAAGCTTTACTGAGTAATAAAACAAACATTATTGCTTGTAATATTTTGGAACCAAGATTTAATTTCGATGCTTGGAAAGGTAAAATGTCTAAAGTGCATTTGCAAAACATAACAGGAGAGCGATTTGAAGTAATTTTTTGTTTAAGAAAAAGAAAATCATAGAGTTATGATATATATGATATGAATTTTATTTGTTATATGGAAAACTAGAAAGTTTCAATTTTTCATATAACAAATTAAATTGGAGTTACCATTTATTTTTCCTAAAAAAATTACTTTAAATCAGTCTCCTGCAATATTTTCCAAATGTATGTTACACATTTTACCTTTCCAGCGTTGATATGATCCCTTTACAAAACTAATGAATTTTATTAAACATTTTGACAATGCAGAATTTATTATCTATATTAGTAACTGGAAACTTTGTAAGTCTGTTCATTCTAAAAATGATGACATGACTCAAGAAATAATATCTCTTACTCTAGATCAAAACTTAGGTACTAAACGTATCAAACTTTTTTTCAGTATTGGAGTGACTTTAAAAACAAGTTAAAGAAGAAGTTGAAGCTCCTAGAGCGTGCCAAAAGGCAAGGCGATAGCTCCGAGGTTGTCAAACCTTTAAGCAAACTAGAGAAGAGAGTTGTGGTCATTTTGGGTGCCAAGTTTGCTAAAGTCAGAAACAGAAGACGGGAGGACTGGGACAACTCTTTTCAAGTAAATACTGATGGTTAAAAACAACTTTTATGTAAAAAATGTGGCTTAGGGGGCAGCACTCCGTCTGTGGGGCAGTTTGCACACTCTGGAATGAGAAGTGGTAAATTGAACCAAACGAGCATGCCAGTACTTCATTGAAAAATAATGAACTAAAGTATATAATTCGAAATCTACACAATTTTTATTTATCAAGAAAAGTAAATGTCGTTGTAAACATGGTATATTATTGTTATTTCAGACTTACGTTTCTTCAATTATTGGCAATAATTTAAACATTATTCTCAATGTGTAAATGGACATAGAAAGAAAGTCTATCAAATCCTAATCAAATACTAAATTAGTGGTATTCTGATCCTCTCCTTCAGACCAATGTACCATTATTGAGCTCTGTGTAAACCAGGCCACAACAGACTAAATAAGCCAAAAATACGGTCTCTTGTACCTTTGCCTATATATAACACATAATAATGTTCATTTCTATCTACGTCATATTCTTGTTCACTACTATTACGCGCAAATTACACCATGTTGCTACATAAATGTTTGAAAATAATGCCCATTATAAGTTTCGTAAATATGATTCTTACATAATTCTTATATCATTCTAGAAGCTGTTAACAGTGAAGGTAGAAGACTACCAAGATAATGGAGAATTATGCAAGGAGCCCAGTGAAACCAGTGATAGATTATCAGGTAAACAAATTAAAAAAAAAATCAAAAAGCAGCACATACCAAATGTGATTTGATATGGCCAACTATACGTGACTAGGAAAACGGGCGCTACGACGTCATCGGCATCTAAATACCAGTCTATTACATCATACCATAAAAGTGACTATTGAAAGCACATCAGCCTTTATTTTTCAGATGGCGAGAAAGATGGTGCGAGTGAGGAATTCAGTGCTGACGAGAATAGTGAAGATGTTGGACAAGGCAACAGTGAAATGTCACTACATAGTATGTGTCTTTATCCCTTAATAGTGGTTTCTGCTTGTGCTTGCACCACATGGTCTTCCATGTTTGTGTTTTTATTGTTTTTTATTACAGTTAAACAATTTTCATCATAACAGAATTGAAATTAAAACAGTAATGTGAATGAAGTCATCCTAATAATAGAAAGGAACAGCAACACTTATTAATGACGTTATAGCTACTACATATGCTAAAAGTAGCATAAGTAGTAAGTAATAAGTAGTAGCTATAACATCAGCAGAGCATATCCACCACCATTTTAAGCATAATTATTTTGTTAGTCAAGATTGTTAAACGTATTCCTGTTCCAGTATCCAGTACACAATATATTCTGTTGTAAATTGTACGAAGCAATAAAAAAATGTACATATACACAGTTATAATTTACTCAAAATATATTTCTACTTTTTCTTTTCTAGACATATATCCCAAGTGGCTAGTAGAGGTAGAAAAGAAACGCGCGGAAGCGGAGCTCACACGCGCGAAGGCAGAGGAACAACGAGCCGGCATCGCAGCCAAAACTGCAGAAGCAGCTGTTACACAGGCAGAGGCCTTGAAAAAGCTGTCTGAAGCCGCGGCTGTACAGGCCGAAGCGCTCATGCGAATTGCAGTAATGCTGGAGAATAGAAATCACCAAGATTTATTACCAATATGATCTGAGTTTGATAATCTTTTATGAAAAGTCAGCAAATGGTAGATTCAGATATGGAATTCTTGTGTGCAATATGGTCACGCGTTATAGCCCTCTAAAAGAAGTACCTTACCTTGCTGCTTTTGCTTTCACCAGTGGCAACACAGAAAAAATGTGTCTGTGGTTTGACTGGCATGGTGTTCCACTCCTATACATGAGTAGAAGGAAATGTTATAATAATATACAGTATAGTCTGTATAAGATTAAGAAATGTGATACTGTGAAGAACAAGTAGGATGTTAATGTAATTTTAATTGAAGTAAAGTTGCGCGCTTGTGGTATTGTATATTAGTTTAAGGTGTACATGATAAAAAACGTTGGTTACAATGTCAAGAATTTTTGCAATTTAACTACATAAATAATCAGCCTTTAAGCCCTTCATATAAGTATGTCACCAAGACCATGTACGGCTGGAAAGTTAATATATGGCAACACCAGTCACAGATCTAATGAAATTGTTCATAAACAGATGTAAATAAAGTCCTTTATGGATTGTAAAGTTATTATTACATTTATTAATTAAAACTAGCATGTACAACAAACAAATTCATACAATATTTACAAATTGTCAACCTAAGATCGTTGATTTCCTCATATCCTTCCAATTACACCATGTCAAAATCATCTCTCTGAAACAATGGAACAATAACAGTTAGTGTTGTAATACATGACAACCCTGTACATGGGCTGATCCGGGGTCACAACCTGAAGTTAAAAGATCCCTGTGCTTGCACAGGTTATAGAGCCATTCCCACATAACCGAGAGGTTGATAGGGACGGTCACTATAATCAAAACACACAGAAGATACGGGACTGTCCATAATGGGATAAGCTAAGATACAGGTCTGTCCATAAAAGACAAATACTCTGACAGCATTATTCTTTTATCTCGATTAGCATTATCTAGCATAGATCTACCCCCGTAGCATGGCTGTCTCAATCAGATCTAATTTAGATAGCCAATAGCGCGCACTTATTTCAATTTTATCGCGTGCGTCGCGACTATCATGCGTAGCCAAGCTATGAGGGCTAATTGGACTAAAAATACATATTAATAGTAGTGTCAGATTAAAAACAACCATAATACGCAGGCAAACACTAAATTCTCAAGAATAGTTTTCCTGCTCTTCAACATAGCCAATCAAGCAACACAATTTTTATCAAACCTGCAATTCAATTTACTATAAATGACAGCATCAAAACGTACCATCTCATTATATTCCATTACATGTTTCCTAATAGCAGAACCATCCACCCATGTAACAAAGTCTTCTAAAGCTCTTGTGACCAGGAATGCAGGGTCTTTCACCACCTCAGGCCCAACTCTCACATGTCCCTGCTCTATGAACTTTGTCGCTTCTTTTAAATTCTCGGACATTTTATCTGGAAAACCCATTTGCTTATAAGTCTTATCCTGTGTGAGTTCTACACAAAACAAAGTCACGAATTGGGGTTACCTAAGTAATTCCTTACACTCATTTCCCAGTGGTCACACATACAGTTGACATTGAATTGGTAGTAAACATTTGCTAATATCAATTGAACAATCTTTAAAAGTGTAGCCTATCTTTTTTGAAGACGGAGTAAAATGACAGTTCAATGCGCAAAAGTATTGCTCACTTATGACCAGCTAATGATTACAGTGAAGAAATATTCTATCGACTATCAACTGAATCATTGATCGTGCTTATGGTATAAATAGCCGAACTTGTTTCATTTGACTCATCCTCGACCCATTATTCATCCAATTACTGAGCACAAATTCATTTGAATTGTCAATTTTTGTAAGTTCACACATAGGGTATGTGTGAACTTACAAAAATTGTATTCAGAACTGTTTACGAAAAATACAAAGAGGAGACATATTTTAAAGTTATTCATGTTATTTCAATACATACATATAATCAAATCCGTGTGTATTCATGTTAAAATGTACATGAAAAGAAAATTATCTCGATTCCAGTAGGCCAACTATCAAAAAAAGAATAAACAAGGCAGTAATGCAATTAGTCATGATTCACAATTCAGTAATTATTGACAAATTTGTATCTTCTTTCACAATCAATAATAATTAATAAAATTATCGACAAGTACTCGTCCATTTAAAATTTTGTGAAAACTGGCAACATTCAGTCATTTTACTCCAAAAAGACAACATTAATGGAAACTGACACTGGCCCAAGCCTAGTGGCCGCCATTAAGGAAATAGAATAGAAATTATTACTGTAGTAAATTAATTATTTATATAAAAGACTAATAACATTTTTATATCTTACACTTCTTTAGTAATAAATACTAGTTTGGAAGAAACGTTTCATCAATAAAAATGCTTTTATTCCACAATATTGCTACCATAACAAATTATAAAACAATGAATACAAAAACTCACTTCTAATCATAACTACGGGAAGTCTCCGCCGGCAGAACGAGCTCGCGGATACGTTAATGGCCAGAGCAAGGTCCCATCGCGTCGGAATCAGTCCCATTTGGTACAATTTCTCCAGCAACTGAGCGCTTGATTCCGTTCTGAATTCACTGTTAGAATCCAATTCTTTTATGTTATTTGCTAGCTCTCGGATCTCTCGTGATAGCTTGTTGTACCTTGAGTAATATAATAACATTTTGTTATTGATATTCAACATACAAAAAAAGAAAAATTAAGACAAGAAATCGTACGTACTTCGTGTAGTCTTCCCGCTTTTGTACATAATATTTTTTCATGACCTTTACCTCGTTTAAATTGTTGTCGACTTTCCATGATATAAAATCTACCTTTTTCAGCAATTTTTGCTCATGAAACTTTAATTTTCTCACCATTTTTTTTTACACAATACCGAAGCTCGAAATGTAAACACACGTGTTGGTTGCAATGTTGGTTGAGACCATAAATTTTTATATTGAGACTTGAGAACGTGTTGAGAACTGTCAAGTGTCATTATCTCCATGGAATTAATAAGTACTTCGTACAACGTTGTACGAAGTACTTATTAATTCCATGATTATCTCATCATCACAGAGTATAAATTGGTTGGCGCTTCGCGAATAGCGTTTGGTCCACGGACTTGTATATTAAAGTCTTTAGCTCGTATTCCAGAACTTTACTCAATGCTCAAGTCAGGATTTGGATTTGTGGATGGAAGACAAAAAAGAATAAAGTGGGCCGCACTATTAACACCCCGTTTACACCGTATACACGATTGTTTCGACGAATGTTTCGTCGAAACAATCGACGAAACATTCGTGTCGAGTGATTGAAACGCGTTCACACATTCGTGCGATAGGCACTGCGAGGCACGACACGCATGTGTAAACGGTCACTTCGCTATTCGCGTCGTGCATCGCATCGCCACTCGTGCGATCGCGTCGTGACCAGTATTTCGAGCACGAGTCAAAGGACACGAGATTGTTTTAAAGGTGTGCTTTTTTTGAGAGGAAATTATAAAAACTACAATGAATGGTAAATATAAACTCTTGGTATATTTCATGGCATGTATCCATATTATTTTCGTAAATATTTGTACAAGGCATTTTCATTAAAATGTATATAACAAAAGTTTATTGTACATTCTCGAACAACACTCAAACGGAGTATTTCATCATATATCATATAATCATTTGTATGCTGGTGTACCACTTTGCTTTTATTTCAGTCGCTTTCCTCCAATATTCCATTGATAAGGACTTCAGGGACAACATGAATTGGGCGTGAAAGTCAGTGTAAGGTACTTTCAAACAAGAGGAATGGTTTTCATCTGCTGTTCTTCGTGCAGCTCCATCAGCTTCTTCATTCCCGGTAATACCACAATGTGAAGGTACCCTTATTTGTTATATTTTTACCTCTACTATACATGTCATGTAGCAATTGTTTTATATTATATACTATATAACACAAATTATATTTATATTGTTTGTTATTGAATGCAGCCAATACACTTTGAGAATCAGTAAAGCTTAGAATAATAACGCATAGAAACCTAGCCCGCACACGCTAAGTGAGGCAAGTTAGAGGGTTCCAAACGCGCTCCCAGGAGCGCGCGGGCTGTTAGTGCTGAAGGTCATATTGCACCGCGAACAGCTCCAAAATTTTTTGCTAAAAATGACGAAATGTGCGGTAAATGGGTGTAAAAATACAACAGACAAACATAAAATAGACACTAACATCACATTCCACAAGTAAGTAATGCGTTTCAACTCATATTTTTATGTAATTATTCACTAAAACAGAAAAATAATTTCGCGGCAACAAGATACGAAAGTGTTGCAAAGTAACGAATTTTTTTTCTCCCCATTTTGCTATTCTGTATCAAAATAATTATATTACGTAAATTTTAGTGGTGCCTGTAATTTCGATTTATTTGCGCATCTTGAACTAATATTTACTTGAATAAACATTAAATGTTTTCGTTAACTCCTGTAAGTGATTGGGACACTTAATTATTTTATAATACTTTTAACGGCTCTGCGTTCATGCTTTATTGAATAATTATTTATTTTAATTTTATTTGAATTGGAGCACATATTGCAACAAATTTACAGTATATATTTGTTTCTACTATAGTGTTGGCACCACCAGTACAACTTTGATAGCTTATTATATGTCTTTCTTTTCGTAACTTAAGCGAAATATTTTATATTGAAATATTTTATTTTCTTAAAAGGGGAGCATTCTTAAGCGATTTTTTAATCTATTTTAACAGTTATTTTCTTTCATGTTTGCTTATGGCATTTTCGGTTTTAGGTTTCGAATATGGCACTTATTTCTAAATCCAAGATGGCGGGCGCGATTTTTCGAATAATGGCAAGTTGGGTATCGTTTTCGAGATGTTTGGAAATGTTCAATACAAATATGGCACTCATTTCTAAATCCAAGATGGCAAACACGACAGTTCAAACAAAAGCAATATTCGTAATGAGCACCCCCAAATACCTCGAAAACGATACCCAACTTGCCATTATTTGAAAAATCGTGCCCGCCATCTTGGATTTACAAATAGTGCCATATTCACATTGAGCATCCCCAAATACCTCGAAAATGATACTCATATAGCATTTTTTTGAAAAAATCGTGCCCGCCATCTTGTATTTAGAAATGAGTGCCATATTCGTAATGAGCACCCCCAAGTACCTCGAAAATGATACCCATATTGCATTTATTTGAAAACTCGTGTCCGCCATCTTGGATTTAGAAATGAGTGCCATATTCGTAATGAGCGTCCCCAAATACCTCGAAAAGGATACCCATTTTGCATTTATTTAAAAAAACTCGTGTCCGCCATCTTGGATATAGAAATAAATGCTATATTTGTAAGGAGCACCCCCAAATACCTTGAAAACGATACCCAACTTGCCATTATTCGAAAAATCGTGCCCGCCATCTTGGATTTAGAAATGAGTGCCATATTCGTAATGAGCATCCCCAAATACTTCGAAAAGTATACCCATATAGCATTTTTTGAAAAATCGTGTCCACCATCTTGGATTTACAAATAAGTACTATATTCGTTTTTCATCGACAAAACCGAGCATATCTGTAGGCACCTGATCGACGTTGTCGATCGACAGTAACGATCGACAAAATCGAGCACATCTGTAGGCACCTGATCGACAATGTCGGGCAAATCTGTAGGCACCTTTAACTTAATGATGAGTTAAGCAAGATACAATTTCCCCACTTTTGAGGGAAATGTTATTCCATGGCATCATTATTTGTATATTTGTGTGCGTGCCGACGAGCGTAGTTACAAGTTGCTTACGCCTACATGAATTTGGTTTTTGCCTCACTTGTGACAGTTCGTTTGATATGAAACTATCATTCTATGCGTTATTATTCTAAGCAGTAAAGATAATTATATTAACAACTTCGAGAATATTTACATAAAGTAATGCTTAAAAAATAGCATAACATTCCGTTGTGAAGATACTACAATAGTTGTTAATCTTGTAGCATTTAGATAAATGAACCTGTTGGTCATAAAATGCCGAAGTTGCAGTATCTTTAATCTTTGAACCATCTGTATACATAGTGTATAGAGACTTGTTTTCAAGAAATTGTAGTAGCTCACGTTGGTTGTCAACTTTTTGAATAAGTAGTGTTGACACGTTGCCCAAGGAGGAAGAGTTAAACTTTAAGTAAAGACATTGCTAGATTCCAAGAGATTAATTATGGGTAAAATTGCCTAAAGTGGCTGAACAAAAACATAATTATGGGATTACGTTTTTAAATACATATTTTTCTTAATTTTACAAATTATAAATCGAGAAAATAATTATCATCAATATCAATCAAATCTTTATCATCTTGTAATATTGAAGGTTTCTTACTATAAGAGCTAAAAGATTTAACTATCAAATATTTTGTTTCGTACCTAATAATTTCGTAAATCTGAATAAATCTATATAGCTAAAAACTGGCTACAGTGGCAACACTGCGAATAACTGTTTATAATGCATTGGCTCAGTTCATAACGAACAATGTTATTAAAATTTAGATTATTATTCATCAACTTAACATTATTTTTAGCTATTACCATCTCATTTCCATTTCATAATTTCCATCCTTCATTATTTAGATTTACCTATAATATACTACCAACCCTATCTTTTTAATCACTGTACCAAAATTCCGTTTGCTTTAATTTTTATTCCGCGATTTCCTTTCCCCGTTTTTAAATTCCTATTAATATCCAAAACCCCACATCAAAGTTCCACAACAACAACAACTGCGACGACAATAATATCCTGAAGTCTCAAGAAGGAAGAAAGTATTGGAAGAATCATCAAAAATTGGCAACTCAATCAAAATTGCATATGGCCAACCAAAGGCTGGAGGCCATAGTGCCAGGAAATAAGAAAAAAAAGTAACTTCGCGTCGCCACTCGTATCTAACTTCGCGACGCTACTCGTGCTTAACTTCGCGATAGCGAAGTGACCGTTTACACAAGCGTATCGTGCACCCAATCGCTATTCGCATCGCCTATCGCACGAATGTGAGAACGCGGCATGGGAACACCGCATAAGATGATTTTATTTAGATGGAGCTATTAAAAAGGTATTTTTTCGTCGCTGTTGTCCAATCATTTTTGCATAGCTTGCTTTTAGCAAAACAATTTTTAATTCTTAAAATTCTGGAGTCGTATTTTTTCCGGAAAAAAATCCCGAAAATTTGGAAAAATATAATTTCGAAGCCTCATAATAGATTTAGATTTAGACTTATTTATTATCTTGTAAACTTTACATTATTATATACAATATATTGTATTACAAGAATCGTTACAAATAGTAATAAATGTAACATTTAAAAAAAATTACAAATATCCAGCTTACACATATATGTATAACAAGTTTTGTACTACGTAATTTTAACATAGTCAATGTAGTTATGTGAAATAATGTAGGATACAGATAACAGATAAAAAGAAAGACATAATTATAAATATATGCTCTGTTTATTTGCCTGATTATTTGCCTACTGAACTGTATCTCGATTTTGTCCACAAATGTAATAGAATAATGAATTCTGAAAATGGCAAAACTATTATTATGGGTGATTTTAATTTGGGGGAGGTTTTGTGGTCTATCGATAAGGGGCACATAACACACTATTGTTGCGACAAATCACGAGCTCTTTTTGACTTGTTTCAATTGGCTGACGTGACTCAACTGAACACTGTATTAAATCATAATAATAGACTCCTAGATTTAGCGATCACCAATAACCCAGAGTTCTTCTCCCTTATTAAAACTCTACCTCTAAGCCGTCTGGATGCACATCATCCCCCCTTTGAAGTAACATTCGGTGATAGAGCCCCCTTGTTGGACCTTAATAGATCAGTATGTAGCAAACTTTGCTTTTATAAAACTAATATTGAGGGTTGTATGGGTGACCTGGCCGCGATTGAGTGGGATCATTTAGTGTCTTCTCATGATTGTGATAACTTCGTGCACACGTTTTATAACATTGTCTACGAAGTCATAGAAAAATATACACCTAGAATCAGGACGAGTGTAAGAGGATATCCGGTTTGGTTCTCGAGAAGTCTGATTAGACTTATCAAAGAAAAACATAAGTACCACCATCGCTTCAAAAGGTTTGGTAACCCCCGAGACTACGACTCCTTTTCAATGCTAAGACAGAGAGTGAAAAATGAGCTGGAAAAGTGTCTGAGGGGTTATATTGAACGTATTGAGACTGACTTAACAGTGAATATCAAAGCTTTCTGGCGGTACACTAAAGATAAAAGGGTCACAAACAGCTACCCCAAGCGCATGCGATACAATGATCGTGAAGCTGAGAATGGTGCTGAGATTGCAAACCTCTTTGCCGATTATTTTTCTTCTGTCTATGGGACTCAGTGTAATGACGTGTTATATACTCCTGAATTTCCTGCGTCTAATTTATCAATACATAAAATTTCTTTATCACCTGACCTCGTATTGAATCAGCTCAAGGGAATTGACTTGTCAAAAGGCGCCGGTCCTGATGGCATTCCGCCAATTTTTATTCGCCTCTGTGCTTCAGCTCTCGTTAAGCCGCTAACCATTATATATAATATGTCTTTGTCTAGTGGTGTGTTTCCTTCATTGTGGAAGATCACAAGGATTACACCCGTCCATAAATCTGGCGATAAAGCTGACGTCACCAATTACAGGCCTATTAGTATATTGAGTTGGTTTGCTAAACTTTTCGAGAGCTTAGTGTACACTCATCTCTATGGCCACCTCAGGCATCTGCTAAGCCAGCATCAGCACGGATTTATTTCGGGCCGCTCAACCGGTTCGAATCTACTCACTTACGTAACATATCTTTGTGATGCATTTAACGACAAGTGCCAGGTTGACGCCATTTATTTAGACTTCTCAAAAACCTTCGACCGTGTTAATCACTTAATACTATTGTCTAAGTTGTGTCACCTTGGTATTCACGGAAATCTCTATCGCTGGATCTGGTCTTACCTAATGAACCGTTCTCAACTAGTGGCCCTGAGTGGATTTGAGTCAGTTCCATTTCTTGCACTTTCTGGCGTCCCTCAGGGATCAAGTCTCGGCCCCCTTTTATTCCTAACTTTTATTAATGATCTTCTGGACTCGATTAATTGTGAATGTTTGGCATATGCTGACGACATCAAGATATTTTGTCGAATTCATGACTTAAACGATTGTTTATCTCTTCAATCCAATCTGGATATAATAACAAAATGGTGCAATAACAACTGCATGACACTCAATGCAAGAAAGTGTCAGATTATCACGTTCACCAAAACCAAGAAGCCATTTAACCACACTTACCAAATTAGCTATGGTATATTGGATCGTGTAAGCGTTGTGCGTGACCTGGGTGTCATGTTTGATTCGGTACTCTCGTTCAGACCCCATTATGACCATATATGTAATAATGCACACAGATTGGTATCCTTTATCCTTCGTAATGCTAAGCCTTTCAGAAACCCCACCTCCTTGATAATACTATACAATTCTTTCGTCAGAAGTATTTTGGAATACTGCTCGCCTATCTGGTGTCCCATATATCACGCCCATATCGAAAGATTGGAGTCTATTCAACGTAGGTTTACAAGATGTCTAAGCACAAAATTCGGACTTCGTCGTAAACTACCTACTTATTCCGATCGCTTACGAAGATTCAATATGACCAGTCTTGAGGATCGTAGGCGAGTGTCAGACCTGTGTACATTGCATAAAATTGTAAATTCTTCCCTGGATTCTCAGTTGATTGAACATCTACATTTTATAGTACCTACTCGGTCTGTGCGTATTCCACAGTTGTTCAGTTTGCCACTTGTAAATAACAATGTTACACAAAATGCACCACTTCACAGGATGTGTCGATTGTATAATAGCATATGTTCCCACCATGACATTTTTTCTTGTTCTGTTACGTCTTTTCAAATTTCATTGTACCTAAATTTAAGCAAGAAAATCCGTTAGATTTCCGTTATTATATTTAATTCTTGTATTTAATTTCCATTTTTAGTGTTCACTCTATATAATAACATATAAAGATAAAAGTTGTGTGTAGCTTTAATTGGATGGCAGATTTATATTGTTCTACTTATAATAGCTTTTAAGTGTGATTTCTAATTTGTTATCTGTAGCTATACCTTAAAAAAAAAAAAAAAAAAAAAAAAAAAAAAAAACATATTAAATAATATAATAATAATTATGTCAATATAATGATTGTATTTTGTAAGTCAATGATCGTATGCATAAAGTTTATGTAATTTATTCATTTCTATAAAATAATATTTATACCTAATAATCTATAAATTACAACATATATTACAAGACCATGTCCCCTATATTCTTCAGTGGAGTAATACGCATTATCTAACAACAAGTCATTCAGTCGACGATCGCATGTTTCATCATTAGAAGTCAATGGGTAGGTGCTCTTAATAAGCCGGGCCGATTACGCGCGGATTTTTTTCAGTGAGTTCTAACCGTCGCGGTACGACCCTCAGTTGTCCTGTGGAACGGGTGTTATAACGGCTTTCATGCCTTTCAAAGTTGTGTAAGTTTTTTCGTATGAATGTGATTATTCCATATAAATACAACGAATGCATGGTCATTATCCTGTGTCTCACAAATAAGTCCTTACAAGAGACTGTTCGTGTTACTCCGGCAAGTATCCTCATTGCTCGTTTCTGAATATTGAATACCCTGTCAGAATCAGTGGAGTCACCCCATAGAATGGTATCATACGACATTATGGATTGGAAATATGCAAAATATGTTTGTCGTAGTATGGAATCTGTAACGACAGGTTTTAATTTTTTTAGTGCAAAGTTGCACTACTTAGTCTACCACACATAGAATTTATATGACGCTTCCACGTTAAATTTTCATCCAAAATGAATCCTAAGAACTTACTGTGGTCAGTTATGGGTATTGGACTATCCAAACACGTTGGCCTCAGGATTGATCTACCAGAGAACAATATTAAACTAGATTTAGCAGCATTCAGTATGAGATCATTGGAAGTGAACCATTTCATCAGACTCATATAGACATTTCCTACTTTTATATTGAGTTCGTCGTAAGTTCGGGCGCACACAATTGCAGTGGTATCATCAGCGAACAAAACCAATAAGCCATCAGTGATATGGAACGATAGGTCATTAATAAATGTCAGGAAGAGGGTATTTCCCAGTGAAGATCCTTGAGGAATTCCAAGGTTCACGTCACCTCGACTACTGCGTAGTTTTTTCCCCACCTGATATTACTTCAACTGTCTGAATTCGGCGTGATAAAAATGATTTCAAAAGATCGTATGTTTTGCTACGCATACCATAGTGACATAGTTTCTCCAAAAGTAATTCCACATTTGTGTAGTACTACAGTATGTGTGTTTTACATGTAGAAATACCTTTTGAAGTTTTATTTAGCGTGAATAAAAAAATAACTGAAAGATACCTACAAAAAAAAACGAGATTTAAAAAGATTTCACAACGGGGAATACTTGGGGAATAAGCGTCGTATTCCAGAACTCTACCCAATGCTCAAGTTAGGATTTCAGTATGATTTAAAGCACTAGAAATTATACTCAAGTCTTTGCGTTTAGGGTCGTATTTCCAATGCTTGAAATAATACTCAAATACTGAAATGAGCAATGAGTAGAGTTTTGGAATACGACCCTAATAAACCTCCAACAAATTACACCGCCACTACCCATCGTTTTCGTTCACAAATTTCAACTTTTGACAGGTGTCATCGTGAAATATGGGAAAATAAAGGATAAAATATTGGAAACATATTCGATTTTTTGAAAGATATAATATAATTATTTCAAAGGGAATTTTTTTCCATGACCAACACTATATAAGATAAGTCACTGGTTGAGGTGATTCAGGCTATTTTCGTATCTGTTTTATGATACTTCCTAGCACTGATACTGAAACAAAATCGCGCAACGATCACGTTTGACATTCACGTTTTTGTTGTAAATTTTGAATTTGTTTGCGTTTGCAAATTATATTGGTTTGTTATCTTCCGTATCCACAAATCGTTTATTAACATTGTGAATTTCCATCACTATTGGTAAATAGTTAATTTTTTTTTTAACAGTCACATTTATTAAAAATGGCAGAAGCAAGTGATTATACATCGTATTTGCAGAAGATGGTAAACTTGAATACTATAGATAAAATGACGAGGGACTTAGATGAGCAGCTTCAAGGGTCGTGGCAGATGATGTCGCAGATTCAGGCTATGTTCCAAAGTATTCCCAATCAGAACGAAGTGCCCATGGAAAATTCAGATGATCAGGAAGATTTATACAAATTTCTTGACGCTGAAGTACCGAAACTCGTGATGTCTGATATGGAGAACATATCGTCGGATGTGGATTTAGACAACATCATAGCGTCTATAAAGGCCCATGCTGAGAATTTAAAGAAGAATATCTGCGTGTCACAGTCACAAGCGAGTTTCAAGATGCCCCTCGTGGAAATGACGAGTTTAGAGTTAGACCAGGACGCTGCCAGCCTGGACCTGCTCAATAAGCGACTCATGAAACTCAAATTGACCAAAAGTGAGGAAGTTAAGAATAGAAATCCAGAATTAGAAGACAAGTTGACACAACTCTGTCAGGATGTTAACGCTTTCACTCAAGTATGTTTGTTCAGTTATTAATATAATTTTGTTTATATCGTTACACACACACACGCACACGCACATACACACACTGCCATGTTTAGCAAAACACTTGCAAATCCCCAAAATAATTTTTGTTTTTGTGGTCTTGTTTTATTTGCAATCAGCTTCAAACTATCTACTCTCTAAACTGTGTGCTCTCTACAGGAACAAAATGTCTTTTTGCTTAAGGCAAACATAATGCATGTTTCTTCCAAAGTCTGGTTAGTTATTTTACGATATTATTTTAGGTCTAATTTGAAAAAAAAAATTAGTTGACTGTACTAATTTTCTACTAATACAGATTTGTCAACTGGTATAATGTTGAGTTTGCGTTTTTGCAATTTATATTATTTAATTATATTATTAAAGTCATATATAATTTTCAGCTATTTCTGCTATGCACTGTGTCACTATGTTAAAAAATTTCATTTTTTTTTTTTTTCAATAAAGGTTGAGTAATCTATAGTATTGAATAATCTATGTAGTATCATAAATAAGTTGATACTAATTTAATTGCCACTTTATTATTTATATGCTACATTGTAGACCTTATTGTCACTTACCATCAGATGAGATGAAGGTCAAATGTGCACTTTTTCTTATTTTATATAAAAAAAATGTTATTCATTTAAATATGAATGTTACTGTTTTATATACCAACTTATTTGACCCATTAAATGTGTATTTAATTTTATTGTATAGTAAGTAGTGTGTGGACTGAGAAATAAAACAATATTTACTTTTACAATTACAGGTGGTCCAAACAAAGACAAAATTAAGCCAGAGCAATGAAAATTGGGGGGAGTCTTCAACAGCGGATACAGCACTGGTCTATGACGGCATTGTCAGCAAACTGTTGTCAGGGATCAATGAAGTCACATATTTGCTGCAGAACAGGAACTAAAGTTGCTGTTACTTTTTAACTTAAGGCTTATTATACTAAATTACGTGCGTGTAATTTAATTGACTGCAATAAAATCTCAAATACCTAATTAGGATAATGAACAAAATATCGTATTTTAATTTGTCACATTTAAGCTAAATTGTGACTCCTTTTTTGCAGCTAGTTGCACACTAGTAATACAAAAAAGCACGGTACAACAGGCGGCCTTATTGCTAATTAGTGATCTCTTCCAGGCAACCTTCGGGTTACAGGAATTAAAATTAATTGAGGGCGCAACAGAATACGTATTTAATTCACATATTGCACATACACAAATGACAAAAAAAATATTTTATATCCATGTCTGTTATTAATTATCCCAAAGGTGTGTTCCAGTATTTCCTGTTATTGTTTATAACCTATTTTATAGGCCTATTTTGAATGTTTTTTATCTAATATAAAATACTAAAATTTCTATAAATGTTCCATTTAATAATAACGGAAGGCCTATGCCCAGGCTGTGGATGATGACAAACTAATTTGTTTTTCCGTTTCATATTTTATTTTGGTCATTGTATAGTCCTCATCAAGCATAGATGTCATCTTTTACAAACATCATTTAAATTGAGTTTTTGTCAGACTTAAAAGCTGTTTCTGAACCTACCATATTCTATTTTAATATTGTAAGATGGGTATATTATGAAAGAAAGAAAGAAAGAAAAATAGTTTATTTGGTAACCATAATACAAATAGAACATAAAAACAAAAATTAAAATAACCTTATTATAACATTTACTTAAAATAAAACAGTATTATATTTAAGATGGTACCAAAAAGGTCTCCACTCAGCTTATTTGTAACGAGACGTAGGGAAACATCTCGTTACGCTGATTTTCAGTGAAGCCACAATTTACAGTTAAATAAAAAGAAAGTGGCTTCGATCGATTCGATATTATGTACTATGGGTACGTATTTGCATTTGAACTCATCAATAGCGACTAGCATGATGGTGCATGATGACAAGATGCGATTTTTGCTAGTGCTTATCTTGATTGCATTATAAGATGCGTGTTAATTAGAAGTAGTAGTGCTAACTCAACTGTTATATTTAAATATTAAGGAATAAGACTTGTGTTAATTAAGATTGTCAAAATTATTATTTGTTCTTTAACAATGTTGTGAAAATTAGTAATGCTAAAAATAACTTGTTATAGGTACTATGATCTTTAGTTAAGATAGCTAATTGTATGTACCTTCTAACCGCTTACTAAGTATCTCCTACCCGCGGATTCGTTCGCAATTTGGTTTAAAAAGCACTTATGGCATATATTCAGGTTACAAACTACAATTTTTATCCTAATCTGTTTAAAAGTTCGGAATAACAAGCCTCAGCTGAGGGACACGGTATAACGTGGCATTAGTCCCGATGTTCTTGCAGTGAAAATAGGTAGGGATTTTACAACTGTGTGTGGCCCTACAAAAACATATATATATATAATATAATAATAGCTTTTTCCATGCGGAATTCCAAATCATACGGAACAAGCCATCATACGGAATTACGAATCAGAAAAAAATTCAAATAGATTAGTACTATACGTGTGTATAGTACTGATTAGTACTATACGTGTGTATAGTACTAAGATTAGTACTATACTATGAGAAGTTCATGATTTGTATGGTTTTATTTATTAAATTGTTTACGATAGTAGAATTGTTTCCTTCATTTAAACGTAAGGTATTTTATTCATGGATAATAAACAAGATGTTGGTAAAATGTATTTTATTTTCAAGTCTAAAACAACAGGAAACACTTAGAAATAACTCATACTTTTCTCTATCTTTGTTGTGTATAAAAAAAGGTATTCTATAGTGACTTTACAAGAAAAAATATTATTGGTAAACATCAGTAAAGTCTAAAGTACAAAAATATATACTGAAAGTCTGAACTATTAAAGAGTCCCTCTAGTCTCTCCGATGTCAGTAACATTGAAGTCTTGAATAGCTCATTTGAAGTCTATATCACAATAGACAACGTTAAATTTTTTGTAACCATTAGTCTTGGTCATTGAGTCTAAATCTCTTCCTGTCAGTATCATGGTCTGTCTCCACATGGTCCATGTCAATGTCCATACTTTTATCACCCTCCTTGCTCGGTTTGTCATCGGCCTCCATCACCTTCAACTGCACACCACAAACCGTCTGCCCGTGCAGTGTTGTTATTGCTTCTTGCGCAGCTCTCGCCGAGGCATACTTCACAAACCCAAATGTCTTATTCGCGATTGTTGACACATCAATTAAGTCTCCAAAACGTCTGAATACGTCTTTTAGAACTGGGGCCGGAGGAGGGTGTGGCTTGCATACTATAAAACATCTCTGTGCCACTTTGGATGTCAAGGTAGCCATGGGTTGAGGAGGAGGTAATGGGACACTACAGTAATTTCTATCAGTTTCAGAATTTCCTTCTATTTTCACTGATGTTGCTGCCTTAATCAATGATGAAGCCTGGGCAATAGCGTCAGCTAAATGTATTAAGTCAGGACTGCCAGCGTCAACTGCATTTTTGAAGTTATTCACTATAGCAGTTAAGTCATTAGCTGCTTTGCTCAAAGGGTTGTCAGGTTTGACATGAACAATCTCACCAGATGGAAATTCAAATTTGTGTATCCTTTCCACAGCATATGATGCTGCTTTTTCATCTTCATATGTGGCTAAGAGTTTGCTATAGCCACCATAAGCGTCTGCAGTGTATTGACAGTGGACCATACCAGGCACAATGTTGAACAAGCTTTCTAGATATCTCTGAGGAACCATAGGAGTGCATGTGGCACAAATAGATTTGTAGTTTTGAGGGCTAACTCTCATTAGAGATACTACTGCTTCTCGTGGTGCACATTCGTCTCTAGGGTTGCCATAGCTACTGTTACTAAAGTTCGAGTTACTGGACCACATGATATCATGATTTGCTACCTCATTCATTTCTCTCCCCCTTTTGAGGTCCTGTTTTGGTGTAGCAAACACTGGCTTGTACTTTTTATCGCACTGCTCAAAAGCCTTTGCAGCGTCTAAGAATGATCTAAAATGCACATAAGCTAAGCCTTTGCTGTCGTTTGTGACCTTGTCCCTTTGTATGTGGACTAGTTCAACTTCAGCAAATTGTGAAAATTCTTGTTTTATCTCAGCTTCAGTGGTTTGTTTGGATATTTTGATGAAGAGTCTGTTGCACTTCTCGATGGGCGGTTCATTCTTTGCGCTTTTACTAATGGCTATCATAACTTTGATGGGTTTGCTGGACCCTGGTATAGAGGTGAGGTGCAGCTCTTGGATCGCGGCGGCAGCCGACGACGTCTTGAAGTACTTTACGTATGCGACGCCTCTTGACTCACCAGTATTGCGATCCTTCGGCATGTAAATGTCCTCCACCTCCCCATACCGCTCGAAACACTTGCGCAAATCATCTTCTCGCAAATCTTTGGTGCAAACTACAAATACCCTAGAATAAGGAGGTTTATCTTCTTTGCGTTCGTCATTACGTGAATTCATCGTTGTTTTAATTCACAACTATAGTAAGATAACGGTACAAGTTGGCGAGTCAAACTCAAGTGGTCAGTCGCTCTCAAACTTATTTCTTCCGTCAATCCTGAAGTCGAGGGTCGAAATTTTAAGTCAAGTATTAAATAGTCAATTCTCGAAATAACAATTAAATCTTTAACCGATAAATAATAATTTTAAACATTTAGAATGCAGGAAACTTAAAAAAATCCATCCAAATCAGTAGAATTAGGAGTAGCTGCCATCTGATCCGTCAGCACAAACTACTATATAATACAGATTCCGTCAGTGGTCTTGTTTTTTTTTTTTCTTCTTCTTTCCATAAAGGAAAAGGCAAAGGTTTTACACCATACAGCCAAGTCTTGGTACATTATTCTTTTTTGGTGAAAAATAAAGGCATAGGTACGCCAAGTCTTCATTTCATTATACATTTTAAAGGCGATAAGCCTCGTCTTCGGTGGTCAAGTCAGGGTATAAAATTCCAATTCCGGTTAAAATTTCAACTCCGAGTGTTCGCCAAGTCCAGTGATCGACAATTCCGATTAATGCAAAATCCATTCTAAAGATCTTCTATTGTAGAACAAATG
>NW_020653945.1:891035-913961 GCF_003589595.1 Hyposmocoma kahamanoa
TTTGAAGAAAGTTATTTAACGAACAATATATAATTTTAAAAATTTATAATAAAAAATCGCGTCGTTCAGGTCGAAGTTTCCCGCGCTTTTTTCAGTGGTCTTGTCTGACACATGACAACTCACTTTTTTATTTTATTTCATGACCACGGCGGGTAGACACGTTGGGTAACTGAAAAACCGTTGAAAAAGAAATCGTATTTTTCCGGATATATTTTTCCTAAAATACTCGATATTTGACGACTGACGTTAACATCTGTCAAAAGTTGAAGTTAATGAACGGAAACGATGATGGAGCGAACGACAGCTGGTGGTGGTGTGGTTGTTGGAGGTTTTTTCGCTGTTGTTGTCGTGAAATCATTTTAAATCTTGTTTTTCTCTAAGTGACTTTTAGCTAGACATGTTTATTTTATAATTCACGCTAAATAAAATTTCAAAAGATATTTCTAAGCGTTGAACATAATATGAGCCTTTTCCGGAAAAAATACCCAACAGTAGTCATAATATTAGTGTCTTACGTACTGTTGGGCAATTTTCCGAAAAACAAATCAAATAGTAGTAAATTTTTGGAAAAATCCCCGAAAAATTGAAAAATTTTGATAAATAATATAATATCGAATGCTCATATTATGTTCTACGGTTAAAAGTAGTCTTCTGAAGTTTTATTTAGCGTAATTATAAAATAAACTTGTACCTAAAAACCATATAAAGAAAAAACGAGACTTAGGGTGGTATTCCAGAACTCTACTCAACGCTCAAGTCAGGACTTGAGTATGATTTAAAGCACTGAAAATAATACTCAAGTCCTTGCAATTAGAGTCGTATTTCCAGTGCTTGAAATCATACTCGGATCCTGATTTGAGCATTGAGTAGAGTTCATACGACCCTTTAGGGTCGTATTCTAGAATACTACTCCTTGCTCAAGTCAGGATTGCAATGGAAACACAAACACTGGAAATACGACCCTAATGGCAGGTACTTGAGTATGATTTCGAGTGCTTTTAACTATACTCAAATCCTGACTTGAGCATTGAGTAGAGTTCTAGAATACGGCCCTAAAAATGATTTTACAAAAATCGAAAAAACCTTTTTATTGGCTCTGTCGTTTTCGTTCAGTAACTTCAACTTTTAACAGGTGTCAACGTATGTGGAAAATTATGGAAAAATAACCGGAACTTTTTATGTTTATGAAAAATATGATTATTTTGAAAATTGATTTTTTTTTCCATTTTCTCAACACTAATTGCGACTAGATTATTACGGACAACTCTTGTGTAAACGTGTGAGCCTAATAAATAAATAAAATAATTCAAAAGTTACAATCGTTTCATTGGCTAAAGCTAAATGCAAAGGCAAAGCCAACAATAATAATAATAAAAAAGTTTCGTTCCGTCTTTTGCAAACTGCAATTTGCTTGCGATGTTTGACTTGATAAGTTTTATATTGATTTTCCCAACGATTTTTGTGTAAAAATAAATCAGTACATGGGTATTAACCGCAATGGTGTTCTGTTAGCTTTACTGAAAAATTTTAAATCTTTAGTCTCGTGTATATCCAGTTTCGTATATAATATTAGGATTACTGCGGGTCGTTAGTGCACACACATTTATCCATTTTTAAAATGTATCATAAGTCTGATTATGGCTTCCTTCAGTCGCGGCAAGAGCAGCGGAGACAAGAAGACTTTGATGGGTTGAACGATTTGTTTAATAAAAAGTTCCAGTTTCGTTTTAATTCTGAATGGAAATTGCCTAACATCGAGTCTTGGTACTCGACGCCGCCGTGGAAGATACGGCAGCTGGACATATTAAAGACTCGCCTCAACAACCATAAGAGCCAATTGAATGACTTTAGTATTGAAGAGTGGAGCAGTCACACTCGGCGCAGAAACCCGGCAGGCGAAGTGGGCTGGAAGATTCGTTGTATGGTGAATCCCGAATTTCTGACACAAGCATGGACGAAATTCTACGAATGCGCGTTCACATACAACATAGTGCCAGTAGAAGCAGTAAAAGAGAGGAAGATGGTATCGTTACATCTGTGCGAGGCACCTGGAGCATTTATTACGTCTCTGAACCACTATTTGAAGTCCAACCACCCTGATATTGAAGTAAGCTATTTACGAGTAATTATCATATTATAGCATTAATGCTATCTTTACTATCAATGTGCAGGTGGCTATGAAAGAATATTATTTATTAGTATGTTCTAGTATCAGTTTTAAAAATAAGTATTAGATTGTATTTTGTTGCTTTTGAAGGTGACATTTGAGTAAACAATAATGTATTATTTATTAATCATTGTTATTTGCCTCCGTGGCCGAATGGTTACCATGCCGGACTGCCACGCAGAGGTCCCAGGTTTGATTCCCGGGCCGGGAGAAATATTTGTATGGCCTACATTTATTTCTCTCGTGAGTTTGGGTGTAATTTGTGCTTGTCTATGTGTGCGTCCATGGCACCCGCGACACAGGGTTTCCCTAGTGCGGGGCTATCTTGAGTGTGTGCGTTATTATTATCTACTACTCAAACGATGACATATTCTCCTATAGTAATTTTTAAATCATTACTTTAATTATAATTATTTGAACATGGAATCTAAACATAAATTCCGTCCACTACAATTGCTCAAAGGATGTTATTATAATACTTTGAGGAATAGTAGAAATTATAATGCTACTGGACATTAAAACAAGAAAAAAAAACCACTTATTATTGCAAGTGGTATAAAAAAAGACTAATATAAACTTGGCAATGGATTTGGTGTTATCACTATGAATCAAATGTGTGCAAAAGGGGATTGATGAATGTGAGAACACACACACTTGTATGGTGTTTCTATATAAACAAGTGATGTGCGAAGTCACAAACAAAAATATAACCAAATGTTCATCATAATTGATTTTTTTTATCAAAACAACTGTTTGATGGTTGTTGGTAAAAAACATCAGTTACAATATTATTAATAATGATAATATTGATAAATAATAATCAACGATGTATCAGCTATGAGTGGATTAATAAATGGTAAAATGTAAAAAACCCGCATTATTCCAATCTACACAAAATCCCCACAGTTTGGGGAATTCCCTAGAAATTGGCAACTCTTTCATAGTGTTAACACTTCCTTCAGTCAACTTCGGCTGTGAACAATTATTATGATGTCACTATATTTACACCAGGCAAATGATGGATACCCATTGACCTGGTGTAAATGTGCATTAATAGGTGTAGGTCATAGCCTACCACACTAGCCCAGTGATTTGTCAATATTACCAAATATAGCAATTTTAATTTTAAATAATCATCACTGGTGCATCCTAGCTCACCTGACTACATATATTTTTAACTTGCCCATCAATGATTTAAATGTGTATTTCTTTCAGTGGTCATGGCTAGCTAATACATTGAACCCATATTATGAAGGCAATTCCCCATCCAATATGATCAGTGATGATCGCTTCATGTTCCACACCCTGCAAAATTGGGACTTTGGTGCTGACAACACAGGCAACCTTATGCTGTGGGAAAATTCTCAGGCTACTATTAAGAAAGCTACTTCATTGGGAAAGGTAAAACAAAATTTCTATATGCGTTTCAATAATTTTTTTTTCAATTTCTGATACAGTAAGTAAAAGGATTCTTTACAATATTGAGTTCTTAGGTGTCCACAATTGCTACTCATTGGAGATTAATTCATTTTTTGAAATCTAAATTGCATATATTTTTTTAAACAAACTAACATTTTGGGCGTTTTTTCGGGAGCCAGTGTATTTTTAAGAACACTTCAAAGTACTTACATATTCTATGTGTACAAATAATATATCTCACTTCTAAGTCTCTTCTTGTCTTAAGAGGGAGCAGAGGAAAAATTCCTAATCTTCGATTTGATTTTAGAGGGGTATATCCACTTTAAAGTTAAAAATAAAATATTGTATGAGTAACTACACGATATATTCAAACATAGACATTAATCAGAAACATAAAACAATAAAGTTTCCTCGATAGATAAAAATCACGAAATGACCTCTAATTTTCACATTTTTTCGATTTATCCTCGAAATGCTAAAGGTTATTAGGACAAAAATTAGATAATTAATTATATTTATGCATGATCGACAACTGTCACTACGGATTTTTTTTTAATCCCTTTAGTTTTAGAGTTATTCCGCTAAAACGAATTTGGTACTTTTAATGCGCAAAATTTAACATCTCCTGTCTCATGTCACGCGAACTTCAGGCATTGTTTCACAAATTTGGGCGGGGCCAACGTCAAAACTTTTTTGGCATGAGAGCTCTTAACTGTATTTGATTTTATGCGCAAATAAAATTATTTACTTACCTAATCTATTTTATATACATAAAGCTACAAATCCTGAGTCACTTAGAAAAATAGAACGCAAATTTCCCGATATGGTGGAAAAAAGATATTTATACCGTTGTACGCGGATAGGCTCCAAAGCAAAGAATCAAATATGAGAGGAGCTGAATGTGGAAAATATAAAAGAGTGATCAACGGCCTACAAAAACTATAATATATAGAGGGAACGTTTGTACACTTTTATGAGGACAATTTCCGACGGAAGTAAAATATGTTCGAAATTCAAATAAACAAGATGGCCGCCATACAAATTTCAAGGCCTTCTATAACGGAAACTATTAGAGATAGGTAGGAGGTGCTGGAAGGAATGTCATAGAGAGTAATAGTGGTCAACTGCCTGTGTCCAAATTAATTCAAGATGGCGAATTCTAAATGGCGGCGGAAGAAAAACTTGCTTTGATCCGGCTGAAAATTGGCATGCGGGGGTTTTTTGGAGTCCTTAATCACAATTTGAGATCAAAAGTAATTTTTGGCCATTTTTTTATGTGGCTGCCATATCGCTTATTTTTTTCGTTGAAAATAACTGCCGAAAGAGATTTGCTTTGTTTCGACTGAAAATTGGCATCTGGAGGCGTCTAGAATTGCCGGATAATAATTTGTACTCGAAATTGAGTTTTCGCCATTTTCAAATATGTCCGCCGTACAAGGGATCGTTGGTGGTAGAAAAAAATTGCTCTGATTGAAAATTGGCATGCGGGGGTCTCTATGGGTGTTTGATAATAATTTACGACCCAAACTTATTTTTAGTAATTTTTCAATATGGATGCACTCACAGACATATATCTATATAGACGCCGTAAGTACTGCAATTTGTATGAAAACCAAGCGTGCCACATTTTTTGTACCCACTATGACGTCACAAGAGCTATTTAGTGATGAAAACCTCCTTCCGCTCGCTCTAAATCGATTGATTCAACGTAATACGCGTAAACTCGCGTATTCCATTCAATTAATCGATTCTAAATATAATAATTTTTGTTCAAGTACTTGTTGATTATAAGTAGTCGTAATAATAATATATTAGAAAAATACTAGAATAAGATAGTTAAGTCCTTTATTTTACTTGTTTTAAAACAATGTTGATTACTTAAAAAAAATGAAGACTTTAATTTTTAATCGACTTCAAATATTGAAATTATTGTCCTTCCAATAAAATGAGCTTATTATATAACATCTTTTTGTAATAGAAGATCTTATCGATTAACTTAAATAATGAATACGCACGTCAATATATGAACTTGCGACTGCCAAAATTAATTTTACTAGATGGTTTTCTGTTGGTAATTGATCAAATTGATGAATGGCAAGACAAATGAAAATGTTATTATTCGATTAACCAAAGGAGGTTTACTTAATGACGGCCTCGTGTGAAATTTTTGTGATTTGTTTATTATTTCTCGGATTTCTAACTCTGCTACGTCCTCGAAAGCAACGAACCCGTACTATGACCAAGTCCAGGTTTTTGTAAAGACAGCGCACTGTTAATTTGCATTATATATATTTTTGTATTACCTATGTATAACCTACACATTACTAAATTTTAAATTTGGCCAAAGAAATGTATAAGTGGCCGTACCACGAAACTGAATGCATTAGACAAAAGTACGTTCGTTCGATATTCATGGCGTAATAACAAAGGTTCACAAATATATCGCACCAAGTAAAAGCCGCAATGTATTACAAAACATGAGGCATACACTCGGTTGCATGTTTGTTTTCTCGAAATTCATACAAAACCAAAATAATTGTTTTTAAAATAAATTATGCATCTTCCTATTACAAAATCACTTGCCCGTCGAAGGAAAAGCCCTTGTTTAAAAGTTTACGCACAGTTATGGTGCTTTTGCAGTTTGTAATGGCACAATTATGCATTTTTTCGCGTTTACGATTGGTGTTTATCCACGATAACGGTCGAGCGCGTTCTGACGTGTAGCAGCGTCAAGTTAGTGAATTTCACTTAGTTTGGGCACGCGAAGTACGTACACTTGCAGCGTCTATCTGGATACGTGGTTGCCATACTAACTTTTTTGGCGGTTGATAAAAATTTGCTCTAATTCGACTGAAAATCGGCATGTGGGGTTTTCTACGGGCTTAATAATAATTTGCAGTTAAAATTTACTTTTTGCCATTTCAATTCAAAGCCCAATTCAAATGAATTTCAGGCCGCCTTTAAAGAGCTTTGTTAATTTTTTAAAACAAAATCATAAGTGCCGAGGCCGTGGGCCGAGGTGCAGCGGAGGGCGAGGAAGTGTCCGTATGTAGGTAGTTACGGAGGCTCTATTACGAGTACAAGATCTCACAATTGTTCAAAAGGTATATTTGCCGATGTAGTAGAAATGAGATACTTATAGCGTTTTTGTAATTCGACCGTCTCTTTGTTAAATTCTTTATTTAGGAAAAAAATGCCAGACAATCACACCAAATTTCTGGTCTCAAACTAGGGAATTTTCTGTACTATGAGTACCAGAGTAACGATAACTCTAAGGGCAATACCCAAAATACCCTGATTAGAACCAACTTAAAAATGTTTGTTTCATAAATTGACTCAAATCGGGAATCGAGTGGACTGGAACCTCCTCATCAAGCGCCTAATCGTAATATTACTAATCGCTGTGTCACCGAAGATCATAAGCACACCCCGTAATCTGAACGCGACCACGCGCCGCAGGCCGGGTCTGGGGTCTTCCGGGGACATCCGTCCGAAACAATTACTGCCAAATAAGCAATACTTGACCAAATGAAAAGACGCGTGATGCGAATGAAGCTTCATACTTGATACTTGTCTTTTAATTTTGTCGAATATTACTTATTTGACAGTAATTGTTTCGGACGGAGATCGAGAGTAGACCCCCTGACCATAGGGCTTGTAAGAACTATACCGTATTACAAAGACTCAATATCAATCTGAAAAAATAGTTTAACTATTTATCATTTATAATGTTTTCAGGTAATGTTGGTGACAGCAGACGGGTCCATTGACTGCCTACAGAAACCTGATGCTCAAGAGGAGGTCACTTCCCCACTGCATTATTGTGAGATTGTCACGGCTCTGCAAGCCCTCAGCCCAGGTATCTTTTTTATACTTTTGACAAATTATTATATTTTCAATCTCCATAATGATATTGACACGCATTATAACACTTAATGTTGTATTTCTAGGTGGCACGTTCATCTTTAAACTCTTCACAATTTTTGAACATTCCACTGTGAGTCTACTTTACCTCATCAACCACTTATTTGGGGAGGTGAACATCTATAAACCTGTCACTTCTCGACAGGGCAATTCTGAAGTTTACGCTATTTGCCTTCATTATAAAGGAAATAGTGGCATTGATGACTTCCTCCCTGTTCTGAAATCCGCATATGGGACAGAGCTGTATGGCAAATTATGCTTATTCCCGAGAGAAGCAATTCCAGATAGCTTTGTAAAACAAGTAGAGGAGTGTCAGTCATACTTCTGCTCAATACAGTGTCAAGTGATACACAACAACTTGCAAGCATACTTGCTGCAAAACAACATTGCCTTGCACAGAGATATGAAGAGAGTTAGAGCTTTAGTGGCAACAGAATTCATATGGTTATACGGCTTGAAACCTTTGGATATTGAACAAGAGATTCTGAAAGGGATTCTGCACGAGGAGAACAAAATTAATACGAATCCGCGATACCACCTCGGCTCTTACACAGAGAGAGAACTGTATACAAAGATGGGGCTCAAAGAAAAATGCAAGAGCCTAAGCACATTCCTACAAACTGAAGTCCTATCAAATCCAATGATGGCCATGACTGAGAAAACCAAATGGATTTTCTATGATGATACTTTTGCTTTGGACCTCGTATTCACCTGTGGGCGGCCATTATTGAAAATAAATAGCTCAAAATTCATATTCGCGCCAATATTCAAACTCTACCAACAGATTCTGGCTGAAGAGGAGTTCAAGGACATAATATTTCCTAAAAATCCTAAATTAAAAACTAAAAATCTGATTGACGCCGACAATGAAGGTGATAAAGTTCTTACATTTCCCGAGTTCAATTATGAAGAACTTTATCATGTTCACGAGAAAAAATGTTTCAGGACATTTTTAAAAAAGCTGAATAAGTTGTTACATGGCGAATCTTTGATTGTGCGAAATTTTAACACTTTGACTCATTTTAATGTTAGTGTGCTTTGCATTCTTTCGACAAAATGTTTTCACAAGACTGGATTCACGTCCACTGGCGATATTATTTTGAACAATTTAGTGAACAAAGATTCTTTGAGGTATTTGGATATGATTGGGGCCGAGTGTGATAAGATGATGGACGATGAAACGGTGGACGTGTTGAACTGTCTGCCCGTGCAGGTGACAAATGTGGGGGAAATTTTCAACAACGTTGTGTTCTACAATAATACACTTTATCGCAACAAATGTACTAAGTATCTGGTTACTATTGATCAATCTATGTAAATTTTTGTATAAACTTTAATGCAATGTGCAATCTTCATCACTATTTATAAATGTTGTATTTGATTGTTATGCAGAATAAGTTTGTCTTTGAAAAGGCTTCAATTGTAAATAAAAGAATTATATTTGAACAATTATTATTTTGCCGCCCGACTAACATCCAGGTTTTTATGTCTAATATCATTGTTATTCTAAATCCTTAGTTCCCAAAGTGGTTCAGGTGGACCCCCAGGGGTCCACGGAAGACTCGATGGGGGGTCTATTTTAGCGTGACAAAAAATAATATGGATACGAAATATGGTAGAAATATAGCTGCAGGGGATCCACGCGAATTAGCAAAATTTTGAAAGTGATCTATGAGAAAAAAGTCTGGGATCCTCTGATTTAAATCGAAAGCATTTGACTTAAATAAGATATTATCTAGTCTAGATAGTTTTAATACAACATGCTGTCACTGAAGAATAGTAGTGTTTAACACGGGTGTTTCAGTGACATACACTGTTCTGTACTGTGCTATGCAGTGGCGTTATGGCGCATTAACACAGGGTCGTTTCATTCGCTGAAATTGCTTCAGTCATCCCTACAGCATAAGCATCTCGAGAGAAAAAAAACAAAGTTTTAACAAAAAGACTTGTCATATTTATTAATCTATTTTTATTCGGTCATTGTTTTTTGCCACATCTTCACAAATGGCAATACAATAAGCAATTATTTAATTATACATATGGGAATGATTAGGAATGATGATGGAAAAAATATATAAAAATTTCTTTACTTATTTTTTATAATATCTAGTGATGGGACGAACAAGTCGTGCGCCTGATGGTTAGCTAAACGCCTGTCCATAACAGTTGCAGTGCCACTCAGTTTTAAATAGCAAAGATCTGAGGGGCCTGCCAATGCGTCCGTCACCCTGAAACATAAGTTGACAAGTCCCATGTGACTGTAATTTCACCAGCACCCTTACGCTTCAAAATCGGAACACAGTAATGTTGACATTGCTGCTTGGCGACAGAAATAGGTAGGCAGTACTACCCTAGACGAACTCTTTCACAAGGGCTCTTCTGCTGCTAAATATATATATTACGATTAACGATATTAATATATCGTTACATGATGTTTTTTTATCAACAGCCATCAAACTATCGTATCAGCTATGGGTAGATTAATAAAAATGGTAAAATGTGATAATCCTACATTATTCCAATCTCCACAAAATCCTCGCAGTTTGGGGATTTCCCCTCAAATTGGCAACTCTGCCCAGCTCGCGCATTCCATTAATGGCGGGGCGGACGGACACTTTTGAAACCGAACGTTTCGACACACGACTACAAAGAGATTCTATAGCGTTAGTGTGAGGCCAGACGAGCGTAATTTTGTAAGTTGTGAGTAGCGTAGTTTGAGTTGCGTAGTTTGCGCATAAATGCATACTATTTTTAATGGATGTCGTAAACATGTGTTCGTGTGGCGCTCTAACCAAATTTTGGTCGATCGCAAACTGCGCAACTCAAATAACGCAACCCACAAAATTATGCTCGTCTGGCCTCACCCTTTACACTTACTTGCTTCAGTCGATGGGTAATTTTCAGGTAAGTTTTTTGTACAAAATTTTGGTGACAAATTATTTTCAAATATTTATAGAATATCATCATGAAGTGTTACTTAATATTCGAGTGTGGTAGCCTGAAATATTCTTTAATATTTTACGATTATATATTCGAATAATTAAATAATAAAATTGTCATGAGTATGTATGTACGTACAATCAAACTTACTACGGTCGTCAGACAACTCAGTATTTACACCTTAGACTATGGAAACTAAAGGACATGTTACGTTGACATGTTGACATATATGTATAAATCAGACGTTATATGTATATGATACATTTCGACGTCGAAAACATAAACATGTTATTGTCTTTGTTTAACTATTACGTGCCGTCTTAAGCTAAAAGAGGTAGCAGTACATTGGTCTGTGTCAAACACGGGAATCGAAAATACGTAACGTCATCTTAAATGCCAACCGTGTCCATTTCGCAGTACATGAGGTACATGATACCGTTGTCAAGGGAAAGTACATCAAATGTCAAAACAAATGATTTTCCAAATGTACTATTGAATTATTCGCATGTATTATAATTAAATTGGACAAAAATATTGACAGTGAGAATAATTAGGTATTAATAAAAATGCGACGCTACAACATTAAGGAATGTGGCTTTAGAAAAGTGCAAATCAATCGAATGTTACATTGCACAGGCATGTGTTATTTTTTAGTCTATAAATCACACAATAGCCCAAATATCTCATGTAAATAGACTTATTTAAGTAGTTTATTCATAAATCTTGCTAAATTTTGCTTTTGTTACTTCAGATTGCCTGTTTGTTTGTATATTTTGATGATTGTTGTTAACGATTATTTTCAGATAGTCTTGATCTTGTAAGCATACATATTATCGATATTCTGTTATTAAACCAATTCACTACAAGGTTTTTATTGTTTTATTATTATTATTTCAAGTTTGCCTACAAATGAAAAAAGGAAGAAAGAATGGTTGGAAATCATAGGACTGCGGAATATAAACGTTGGATCAAAGACCATCATCATTTGTTCGCTTCATTTTAAAGAGTCAAATTTTAACAGAACTTTGAATGTAACTAGATTACATGACAATGCTATTCCATCATTAGGTTTTTTGGCAAATAATTTTATATTCTATTTAGATTAAACAAGACTCATTTAGGTACTAGTTATTCTCATAGGAAATGAAACTATTTTTCCGGATTTAAATCGCGTATATTTGTTTTTTCAAACAAACCGACGTTTCGGGCCCTTTACAGGTCCCATGGTCACGGAATATACGCGATTTAAATCCGGAAAAATAGTTTCATTTCCTATGTGTAACAATCGCGAAAACCTAAGAACTCGATAGTTATTCTCAGTTCCTGAAAACAAATTTATCCACTCGTTTCTGATTTTTCCCAATGGCAACTCCAACTATTTAAAATTACTATTTTTTAAAGCCTGTAATACAATGACATGTTAGTCCAACGTTGCTGGGTAAAGGCCAATACCAACGTATAGACAGCCTATTTGCCTTGCCTTCCCATCGTTCGGTGTCACTCGCCTAGCTGACTGAGTGAAGGCGAGCGCCAACGTGTATAGAGTTCATTTGGCTTATCACAAATCAAATTGCTTGATAGATTGATTTGTTTAAGAAAGCCATTAACGTGAATACTAGAATCCACAGAAACCTTAATAGACTTGTACTTGACAGTTAGTTAAAAGACGATGTGTACATACGTACTAAAATGTAGGTTAAAGGCGTACCTCTTGAAGTAATTTTTATATTTTATTTATAAGTACGATTAATACTATGTAATGTTATAACCTATACCAGTAAAGTAGGTATAATTAAGTAAGAATGCGCATGTCGCCAACAAACTGCACAGCAGTTTGGTGTCTTACTCAATAAGTTACCAGTTGTAATCTTGAAAATATTTTTTGAAAAACGTTTAAAAATGTGTGTTGACATTTATAATAATATACCACTCGAGATTAAATTATTAGACTTGTGTTTGTTTAGGGATACTTCGGTTACAGTAAACTAAAGAAACAAAAAAAAAAACAGTTTCAACATTCAAGCCATACATTTGCATGTCGATAATGACTTATCGATAGATTTGTACCATCAACATTAAAGAAATTGTAATTTTGTAACTTTCAAATTTTGGTTATGTGCACATTGATTCTGTAGTTAGGATAGGTTAGGTTAGTCTTTTATTTCTTTTCCATCATCTAAGATTTACACAGTAGTACTTTGCCTATTTTGGGCGAGTAAGAGTTCGCCTTAGAGGTGGTGACATGGTGATATGGTATTATGATTTGTGTTGGAATCACACTATGAAAAAATGAATGTGTTTCTGCTACAGACATATATATAATTATTTATTAATTATATGTCTGTAGTTTCTGCCAAGGCATAGAATGTGCGCAGCGCTAGTGTTGGGTAGGACATGAAATTAAAATGAGTTTGAGGGAGTACCTCATTTATAAAATAAGGCGGTACAATGTCCTACTTCAAATGAGGTAAGGTAGTGGTAAGAATGTTTGCACGGACAGAATATTAAGCACGTTTTCATAACTTGATGGTATCAATCAATTGGATAACTTAAGTGTTATGATATAGTATAAATAAATGCTTATTTTATAGTACTATGGTAGTATGATCACATGATTTTACAATTAGATAAAAAGCGGGCAGTGTAGAACCCATTACTATCATTGTTGCATTCGTTGAATTCGAAGCACTGTGACATGAGTGTGAGGCGGTGACATGAGGTGAGGTGTGAGGTGCTTAGAGGATAAACAAAATAAAGATAGGAGCTGCCCTATCTACGGAATAAGGCTGCCTTTCCACCAGAGATGTGCGGGGTAGCGAGGCGGTGCGAGGATGTGTAGCGACGCTGTGAAACGGTGTGATATTTTCCACCAAAGCTGTGCAAGGATGCGTGCGAATTCTTTTTAGCTATGCGCGGGCGGAGTACGGTGGTGTGGTGGGGTGAGCGGTGGCGATATGTCAGTGTCAGTTAGTGTCATACTTTCAGTAGCTCTAGTTTTCTACACCGATTTGCACACATTCCTCGCCCGTATCCCTCGCACACAGAAATGTCACACATCTCTCGCATACATTTGTCGCTATTTTGTATGTACAAATACTTAGCTCCGCTAATCATTTTCCACCGAAGCTGCGCTAAGCGAGGCTAGGATAGGAAGTAATCCTATTGGTGGATTTTTTCCTCGCACGCTACCTAGCTACAAAGGCAGCCTAAACGAACCTACCTAAAGTAAGTCAATGTACCTAAACCAAAAATGTCCACCACAAATGGCGGATTTAGTGTTGTACGTACCATAATCATAGATAAGACAATATCGACATGCAAATGTATGGCTTGAATGTTGAAACTGTTTTTTATGTTTGCAAATTTGTATAGTTTACTGTAATCAAAGTATGATTAATAGTAGGCTATTATTACTAGGCAAGTAATGAGCACTATTGTAGCACAAACTAAACTACTAATCCCACTAGCAGCGTTGTCAATTCGTGGTGAATTCCCCAAAGTGCGGAGAATTTAAACTAAATTGGGGATTTTGTGGGGATTGGCGTTATGTGGGGATTCTAACATTTCATAATTTTGTTTAATCTATCGATTGCTGATGCATCGCTAGTTTGATCGTAATTGTTAGAAACACTGCCTCCGTGGCCGAATGGTTACCATGCCAGACTGCTACGCAGAGGTCCCAGGTTCGATTCCCGGGCCGGGAGAAATGTTTGTATGGCTTACCAGTAGTAAAATTACCAGTCGGTGCGTGTTGAGTTCGCGATCCTTTCTCCCGCTTTGGCCGGTCCCCGGTATGAACTACGATAAACAACGCCCACGGTACGATAAACGGTACGATAAACAAAGCCAAGCAGTTGGTACTTCCACATCACAACTTACCACTCGTCAACTTTAAATATTAAAAATAGGTCGAAACTTAATTTACTCATTGATTATTTGTAACATTAACATAGCGTCACCAAATGCGCAACGAATCAATAGGTCACTTAATTTTGTAAGGCCAAGAATTTTTTTTAAGGACCATTTGTTGATGTGACCATGTTAAATCTCATTAAAATAAATAAACGATGTAAGGTCATTTAATTTTATAATTTGCTTTACATTTTACATTGTGTTTACATTCACAGCAAACGTCATAGATGGTTACATTTTGAGTTTCTTAATTGTTAATTATATTTTTAAGCGATGTATTTGTAATAAATAATGAAAACTCGAGATGTGGGGAATACGAACTTTGCTTTAATCGTGATTTTTGGGGATTTTGAACAATTGGCATTGGCAACGCTGCCTACTAGATTAGAAAGGTAACTTTCTAGTTACTTTCTTCATAAATTAATTTAAGGGTCGTATTCTAGAACTCTACTCAATGCTTAAGTCAGGACTTGAGTATGATTCAAAGCACTCGAAATCATACTCAAGTCCCTGCCATTAGGGTCGTATTTCCAGTGCTTGTGTTGCCAGTGCAATCCTGACTTGAGCATTGAATAGAGTTCTAGAATACGAACCTTAGTTTAATATTATTACGTTTTGAGTTTCTTAGGGTCGTATTCCAGAACTCTACTCAATGCCCAAGTCAGGACTTGAGGATGATTTCAAGCACTGGAAATACGACTCTAATGGCAAGGTCTTGAGTATTGAGTAGAGTTCTGGAATACGTCCCTAGACTGGAAAAAACTAAACTAAATAGCTTCAGTGCAGCACTCAAAATGTTTATGGTTGAGTAGTATCTCTTATTAGTTTGTGGTTAGTTGCTACTGTCAAAACGAAGTATCGCGCGCGTCTCTCGTTTTCAAACTGAGTCAAACTGTCACATAATTTCAAAATATTTTTATAGGATCGCTATTTTATGTTCATTTATTTCTAAGCCAATGTGAGCGAGTTTGTGCATCCAAGTGCGCTTGAACCATAAGCGCTAACCATGGACATGAACGAAGGTGAATATTTTAACATAACCTAATTATTTTTTGGGCATTACATTAAACTGTAATTTAACAATCACAGAGGATATTAATTTAGTGGTCATAGGTCATATTTCGATTTTATCGTGACATTTATACAAAATAGAATTAAATTTAATCAAATACGCGCCTTAGATACTTTTTATTGTTCGTATTCCTGTACCTATCTTTGAGGTTATAAAGCTAGCTCCAAAAGTTTAGTTTATTTCACGCAGTTCTCGAACATGGTGATCTGTTATTTTAAAACTTAATACTTTTCAGGTCCTACACCAGATGACCTATGGACACCATACAAGGAGCTGGTGGCGGTGGTGGAGGGCTATCTGGCCCACGAGAGTGGTGGAGCGCCGTATGCAGTTCATACGTTTGAGTCAGTCCTGCGGCGACACAAACAGACGTTTCTGGCTTTATTGAAGAATCCTGTGAGTATCTCTTGTTTTTTTTGCCATTTCACTTTATTGTTTTGTATATATCGTTATTGCACTGCCAAAACCAATTCACAGAAAATGACTTAATATTGGATAACGACAAAATTGCATATATAATATGCAAACATCTTCAAATGTTGGTGAAACATGAAATGTGGAATCATCTGTTAAATATTAACGTGGGATGACCGTGGTATGCATAAGAAATAGTCTTTGTTGAAAATTCAATTGCATTTATTTCAAAGTTGATATTTTGTGAAATAATTGAGTTTTCCCAGTATAACGGTGATATATGTATAACGCAATATGACCAAACATGTTGCTTATCCCATTTTGCCTTTTAAGCGTTGATATGTTATAATAAAAAAAATCCCAAATTTAAAAGATTCTGCATCTTGGGGTTGCTTCTCAAACAGCCATGTGAGCATTATCATCTCAAGTCAGCAAAATTACTGGACGGCCACACAGAGGTCCTGGGCACAATTCCCAGGTCGGGAGAAATTGTGTACGGCTTACATTTATTTATCTCGTGAGGTCTGGGTGATCTGTGTAGGGCCCCAACGTGGATTCCGTTGCTCTTGTACTCTTGATTTCTTTACTATGAGAAATTATAATTAGGTACAAAGGCTCGTATATATAACTGCCTCCGTGGCCGAACGGTTACCATGCCGGACTGCCACGCAGAGGTCCCAGGTTCGGTTCCCGGGCCGGGAGAAATGTTTGTATGGCCTACATTTATTTCTCTCGTGAGTTTGGGTGTAATTTGTGGTTGTCTATGTGTGTGTCCATGGCACCCACAATACAGAATTTCCCTAGTGCAGGGCTATGAATGTGTGCATAAAAAAAAACATTGAGACACTGTCCCTCTTTTTATTTTGCTTGTGGTTGTGTTCATTAGTGTATTAAAAATAAGATATAAGTGTTATATCTGTGTATAGTGTTGGTACTTGACCCCAGCATTATGCTCAAAACTGGAATCCTTTGTGTTGTGGCTGTACTGACATATGCTTGGCACATTGTTGGTACAAAAGGTCACCAATATTAAGGTTCTTTGTTGAATGGAAAAAAAGTTGGGAATGCTTAGAACTATAAAGGAAAGGAAGCTATAGTTTTTTGGCCACATAATGAGGGGTAATAAATACCGGATTCTTCAATTAATAATGCATGGTTGAAGAATCTGAGAGACTGGTTCCACCTTTGCACACATTTCCTCTTTTGTGCGGCAATTTCAAAAATGAGAAAAGCTATGATGGTTGCCAACCTTCATAGACAAGCGGTACACTAAGTAGAAGAAGTTATTGAGATTAGACATTTCTTATTAAGGTGTTTTTTCTGTCCTCTACTTGTAATTGTTATTGTAATGTGTACATCATTGTCCTTGCGTATTTAATTATCAATGTTCTCAACAGTCGCAATATTCAACTATATTATTGCTTGCAGGCTAAAAACCTCGCCAGCAGGGAGGAGATCAAAAGAGGCATCAGTGAGGGAGTGAACCTGCCCAGTGTGGGGAGAACATTGCTCTCTAAAGAACTGGTGGATGAGGCTATTATAATATCAGGTAACTATAGTCTGCTATACTCTAACCTAGAATTCAAGAATTTTTTGTAAACATATGTCATGGTATGTCACTGTCAAAGTGACAGGTTAGGGATACAAAACAAGTGCTGAACTCTATGACCAAACTTTGATACTCAAAACAGTTTGTAATAATACAAACATAACAACAAGATTGGAAACTTAACAAAAACTAATAACAATAACAGACAATATCAACACCTAAAAACTATTACAAAAACTTCAACAATGCACTATTGCACAAGCGCAGCAAAAAAGACGCTCATTCGAATTAGGAAATGGAAGAGAGTCAATTGAAAATAGAAACTATGGCGAAAAATTGTCAAAACAAAAAATTGTTTTGAACTATTACGGCACTGATATATTTGCTCAATGATATCAGTGTCATAAAATATTTTCTACCAATATTTCTTCATATGTATGTAACGACGGATGCACGTCACGTCCGACCGGCTAGTCTGGCAATCTTTGTGGGAGGCCTATCTTTAGCTTTCTATAGCACTAAGACCTGTTTTTTGTTTTTGTTACATATTTGTTCTTGTGTTGAATAAAGTATTAATGTATTGTTACAGACATGTACAATGTAAACGAGTATCTAGCATTAGAGCTGCTGCATACTGCTCAGCGCCAGCTGCCGCGGCACCCGGGGCTGCCGCGCGGGCTCGTAGCTGTGCTGTTGTACTACGACGGACGACGCGCGCTCGTGCAGGCGCTTAAGGAGCTGGTTATGAGCACCCAGGGGGTTTGTTGGTAAGCAAAACCCGAGTCGCGTCAGGGGGTCTACTCCCATTCTCTGTCCGAGATCCGTCCGAAACAATCGACCAAATTTGACAGTAATTGTTTCGGACGGACTGTCAAGCGAGAACGAAAATAGATCCACAATTTTGGAGGTGGAGTTAATTGATTGGCTCACTTGAATCCTATGCATTTGTATCTGTTTTTATTTAGAAACATTTCATTTTTATAATTTTTTGGCTCATGGATTGTGAGAGCTGATGAAGACAATAATTTGAATTATTAAACTAAAGCAGAGGAAATTTTCGGGCCACATTTATTAAACAGTTTTTTGTTATTGTTTAAAGATAACACTTATTCTATATATTATATTTGCTCCATGACTTATTCATGTTAATTTTTTTTCTTATTGGAAGTCAGTGACATTAGTTTTTTGTAATTCCACAACATTGTGAAGGACTTGGGTATCTTAACAGTCAGTACTAGTATTGAGGATTACTCTAAGGTGAAATATAAAGTTATTCACTTACTGTTTGTGTGTATAATGGTGTAAGTAAAGAGGAAAATTTTTTTCTATTAATTATTTGGATCAAATGTTTACGTTTTTGCTTCACTTACATTAATTAAGCTTTTCATACAAGCCTTACTCATCCCACTAAATACGCTACCATTGAACATTCTCGATTTCCGGATCTGAAAATGACTGTATGATTTTCATAATTTTTAGTTATAGTTAGTTGAATTCCTTTTTTTTAATAATAGCAAGTGGTGGGACGAAGAAGTCGTGCGCCTGGTGGTAAGCGACACGCCTGTCCATAGTGCCACTCAGAGCTTTAAATCGCATAGATCTTATGGGCACTGCCACTGCTCCCTTCACCCTGAGACATAAGTTGAGTTCCATGTGCCTGTAATTTCACCAGCACGCTTACCCTTCTAAACCGGAACGCAGTAATGCTTACATTACTGCTAGCGGCAGAAATAGGTAAGGTAGCAATACATCCCTGGACGAACTCTTTCACAAGAAGCTCTACTGCTAGTAAATACCTTAATACTAGGTCAATAAACGCGCGCGAGGAAATAGTGAACTACGTGACGCGGTACGTGGAGCAGCTAATTTCGGACGGGTTGCTGGGCAATGTGCTGGACTCCTTGCAGCGGTACACGCTGGAAGGGGAATTACAGCTGCTGCAGAACAACCGTGCGCTGCCGCCGCACCGGCACCATTTGCGGCTAGTCGCTACCATTGATAACTCGAGGTGTGTATGTTGTAACTTTCTAATTCAATTCAATTCAATTCATTTATTCATTCGTTATTACGATATCGATATATCGTTACGAAGATATCGTTAATACGACGTGCGTGTAACACTTTACTTGTTATATTCATTAAAATTTTTTAAATAGTTTTTCATTCATTAGTAAATATTAATCATATAATTTATATCAAGGTAATGATCTGATAATAAACATATTTGATTTTTTTAATTTTGTAATTTTATTATTTTTTTAATTTTATTGAATGACAAATTGTTTCATCACCATGTTATTCAATAATTTTTTGTGAAATTGCTCCACTACTTTGTTATTATTATTAATACAAAGATGGAACACTAAGAAAAACTTCCTTCCATCCGACTGGATTGGAACCAATGTCTTCTAGCTAGTTTAATTTAATTTTTTAATAAATTTGAATCATAATATAAAGTTTCTTTCCATAGAAAACTACTGGCGGGTGTAGTGTTTGCAGCGGCCGCGCAACGTGGCTTAGGCAGAGACATGTTACTCAGACTTCTAGCTGAGGTATGTGAATTATTTCAAAATTTATATATTTGCAAACTTTACAGCTTTTAAATTTGGTTTACAATTCTGAATAATCTACATAGCCAATTACAATGTTTGTCAAATTGCAATTAATTTTTTTACGTTACATAAAAACTAATTCGATGCCAAAACAAGGCTTAAAATATTGTTTATCAAAGAACAATCTAACAAATTGAAATACGCATTGATAACATATTATAACTGAATTCCGTTGTGTTAATAGATTAAAAAAATAAAATATTTGTTTGATAGGACAATGATTACTTTTCAATTGGAAAGGTCGTAGGTTCAAAGTCCAATGGTTGCTGAATATTTAGTAGAAATTTCTTTCTCTAAAGATGAAGGATGTGATAACTTATAATAATAATAACGCTCACAATCAACATAGCCCCGCACTAGGGAAACCCTGTGTCGCGGGTGCCATGGACACACACATAGACAACCACAAATTACACCCAAACTCACGAGAGAAATAAATGTAGGCCATACAAATATTTCTCCTGGCCCGGGAATCGAACCTGGGACCTTTGCGTGGCAGTCCGGCATGGTAACCGTTCGGCCACGGACTAGGATGTCAATATTACATTGTCATCACAATTTTGCTGTCCTATTTAATTACATAAGTTACATTACATCACAAACTTACTTAATTTCGTTAATACAGTAATTATAATAAAAGACTACGTTTGAGGCCGTAAATAATTTTATGACACAGTCGGGATCAAAACATTTTCTGCGTCGCCGTTTTGTCGTGTCACAGATGTCACTCGTGCTTCCTTTTTCGTACTAAAATGTTTTCTTGTGTTGTTGTTAAAGTTTTTATTTATTGTTAATTTTGTTTACATTTTGGACATCTGCTTGTGATTCATACTATTAATAAGTTTCTTTGCCACGTTTAGTAGTACGCATCGGGAACGCGCAGCGGACTGTGATGATGGAAGTTTTCCATAAACGGCTAAGGAAATGTAGCTTCAATGTTTCAGCAAACAACGTCTCCGACACATGGGCCGACAGGAGCTCTGGACGAGATATCACTTGCACTACAGATGGCGCTGCTGTACGCCTTGGATCTGTCGGTCTTGCACAGGTATACATCAATACCTTAATGCAAAATATAGCTAAAATATTTAATGTACCACGATGCTGGACTAACCTATCTCTGAACAGTCCACTGCCTAGATTATCCCTACTTACAACCAAATTAACTTCGCATAGATATAGACATTTTGCATTCTTCTCGTAATGTTTTCAAAACTAACATTCTCGAATCGTTTCCCAAGTCATTTCATAAGTTCTTTGCTTTGTTTATTACATTAAATGGTGTGTACGTCTGTAATAGGTAGACATATAAATACAATACTAATGTAAAGTTGCACTGTTATCTAAGAACATATGTACTACTGTTGATGTACCTTGATATAAAACAAAATAAAATAAATGCAGTAGGAACCTTAGCTGTGATAGTAGCAATTAACCAGTTTAAAACTCTCTTGAACCAAAATCTTTTTGCAAACAGTTGAAGAGACCAGGAAAAGAACGATTAATGAATTTGACTATTTCAAGTGATTCACTTACCTACGAAAGATAATTTGAATGCAATTTTGGGAATGTTAAGTGTCATCAGACCGCCAGCCAGTTAGTCTTATGAACTGGTCTCCTCGGTAGACAGGATCCAGAAGAACTAGCAATGGAGCAGAGTCGCTCAAAATTGGGTAGGGAAATGCGTAATAGTAGTTAACACAGCGCTGTTGTTTTCATCATGGAGTTGCAAGAAGAACGGAACACTACTAAAATTGTAAATCAGATTGCTGGATTTATTAGCAGTAGAGTTCCTTGTGAAAGAGTGTGAGAGAGAAAGTACTACCACCTTACATATTTCTGCCGCCAAGCAGTAATGTGACCATTATTGCGTTCCGGTGTTAAGGGGTAAGGGTACTGGTCAAACTAAAGGCATGTGGGACTTGTCGACTGTGACGGGCGCGGTGGCAGTGCCCCTCAGATCTTTGCGATTTAAAGCTCTCAGTGTCACTGCATCTTTTCTACATAAGTTTTGATTATAGTGTCTCTCTATCAACCTCTTGGTTATCCGTGAAAAGCACTATCACCCGTGATCTTTATAAGTTCAGGTTCTGACCCCATATTAGCCAGTGTACAGGATTGTCACAGACCGTTGTCACTGACTTCATCCAGTTCTCAAGAGGCTGGTGTCTCGGGTGGGCCGCCCTAGGTGCACGTACAATACCCTCCGTATTGCCAGATAGGTGCCGGATCTGTACCTCCCTAACTACCCTTAGGGCACACGAGAAGGACACTATAACCTGCGCGCGCACAGGAACCTTATAAGCTCAGGTTCTGACCCCAGATAGCCGGTGTACAGGGTTCTCACACACCTCTGTCGCTTGACTTCATCCGGTTCTTTGAGAGGCTAGTGCCTCGGGTAAGCCGCCCCGGGTGCACGTACACTACTCTCCATATTTTTCAAATAGGTACCGGAGCTGTAGGCATGCTCCCTTCCCGTTGCACATTGTACAACTAGCGGTTGCCACCGCTAAGCCGTCGACTTTAGTCCACTACCAAATCACCTCATTGGTGGCGGAGCTGTGAGGCACGCTCACTTCCCGACACCGAAAAACGGCGGCGCCTCTCCAGTTCCCAATAACCTAAGCGGCTGGAGGGACCGGAGGATATCTAGCTCATCCTCTGCTAGCTCTGTGTGCACATGTTTGTCTGCCCCGGCCACACTCCACCGGGGCAGACCCTGTACCCTGGTCTTGCCGACGAGCCCGTAGTCTCTCCGGAATACCCTATCTCTTGGGTCAGTAGATAGTGACAGCTGCTATGGACAGGCGTGTCACTTACCACCAAGAGCACGACTAGATAAAATAAAGGATTATGTACATGAATAACATTTTTTTTGCAGACGCGAAGATGGCGAAGAACTAGCTAAAAAGTTACC
>NW_020653945.1:914361-940938 GCF_003589595.1 Hyposmocoma kahamanoa
TTTTTTTGCAGACGCGAAGATGGCGAAGAACTAGCTAAAAAGTTACCATTAATCCAAGATTCAGATTTAATATCAGTATTACTCGACGAATTAACACCTCAACCTAACCAGATACAAGACAGCGAAAAAACTTCAGGCGTCAGAGCTTTGTGCCAGTTGGCGTTAGGCTTGGCGTTAGCGGCGTTAAAGAGGGCGCCACAGTCGCTATTGAGGAGAGGAGGGGTCGGAGGCGAGGTGAAAGTTGAGCTATTGGACCAGGACGAGGTGCTTGTTGACGCTGCGATCGATGGCAAGGTAACTTTTAGGTTATGCGCCTCTTGTCAAGTAATTTTATTTATAAAGATCATTTATATTTTTTACGTAAGATTTAAATCGCTTTGGCGTTATGTACCCATGACTATAATTTTAAAGTTGGTTTGTTTGAAAAAACAAACACTCGATTTAAATTCTGAAAAATTGCTACACAACCGTCGTGGAAATCTAAAAACTAAACTACAGGCCTACCGCGTAACTGAGTCGGTTCCTGAGGTAGCTGCGCGATGCGTATCGAGTACTGTTGGGTAATGTTCCGAAAAATTTCAAAAAGTGGAAAATTTTTTCTGAAAAAAAACCCGAAAGATTGGAAAAATATAATTTCGAAGGTTCTTATTATGTTCTACGTTTAGAAATATGTTTTAAAGTTGTATTTAGCGTCCATTACAAAATAAAGTTGTATACCTAAAATCCACATAAAGAAAAACGAGATTTAAAATGATTTCACAACAGCGACAAAAACCGCCAACAACCACCACTCGTCGTTGGCTCCATCGTTTTTGTTCAGTAATTTCAACTTTTGACAGGTGTAGAAAATTAAAGGAAAAGTATTGGAAAAATATGATTTTTTCAGTATGAAAATTTTTCCATGACCACTTCACACGGGATACTTTCAACAAGATTTTTCTGACGATGTTCAATAACAAGTTCATTGAAATTCAGTAAGAAAATGCCAAATAGCTTGTCTATTTCTTTTAATTATCAATTAAATAGTTTTTTATTATCATTTCACGTGACAATAATTGATTAATTTGGTAGACTCTTTTTTCAATCGACTTGCTATTGAATATCGGTAGAAAAATTTTGTTGAAGTTATCCCGTGTGCAGTGCGACATACTGTTACGTAAACTGTTACTTCTCCAGCACCGTGCAGCTACCTCAGGGACTGACTCAGTTAAGCGGTAGGCCTGCACAAGAAAATCAGTAATAAAGAGAATGGCGGACATCTTGCAATTTCAGTTTATGTGTTTATTTTTCTAGGTGTTTGAATATTTGGACGAATCGATTCTGTCTACGGATTTTGTTGCAAAGGAAGAGTATTACCAACGACGCGTTCACACGCTCATCACTGATTTCATTGTCTTGATGCACTCTAAACTCATGGAGATGAGAGTCAAGTAAGTTAATATAATTTAATTTTTTTGCTAGACTAGTATGTTCCAGATATCTTCGTGGTGAGGTGAGTAGGAATGCACGATTTTTTGCTTTGAATCGGTTTTTTGGATCATAATGGATCATGTGCCTCAGAATCGATCCGTGGACCGATTTAGAGGCATATGATCCATTGATCTACGGAACAAACATATCGCACGTTAAAAGAAGTACCACTACTAAACGATACTGGTAAAATTAAACAATGAAATTTGGAGAGTTTTATTGATATTAACGGACTAACTTATTTAACATTTGTGGTTGAATGACGTATAGAACGACGAGTAAAAGCGCCTGTATGAGTGAATAGATGACAGAAACATTGCTCTAAATTTTAACAGTTGCGTCTAACTCAATCTTCAAAGGACAATGGCAAACTCTCATTTAAATTTTTGTGAACATGCTTTTTAGCGTCTGTTTAGGAAAGATATGTCAAAGTAACAGTTGAAATTCTTGAACAAATTTTGTTTTGTGTTTACTATTCTGAGAAGTCAAGAATTAAAGATATTCCAGTTTGAAGTTTTGGAGGTTATGTGTTACGTAATTGAATAAAATATATTCGGTGTATGGTATATCAAAATAAACTACAGAAGCCTTAAACAGAGTTAATAGAAGCAGAATGGTGCTGTGAGTTTGTGATGCGACGAAAGTTCAGAGGAAATTATTTTGGATCCGGATATGGTCAAAAGGCGTGAAGGTAAGCCATATTAAATAACTGAGATAATTAATATTGTACCACAGACTATTGCACTGGTAACTCGGACACAAGTTATTTTTTTTTGTGAAACGCGCCATCTAATTTTTTTGCCAGTTTAAGGAGTTTTTAAAGAAATTATCGACTTTATTTTTTGTAAGAAGTAGTTAATCTTTTATTAGCTTATTACAAATCGTTCCAATCTGATATTACTTGAACTAAATGTTGACCATATGTACGTAGGTAGTGAAATTCCTTTTTTGGCGGCTAGATGTCGCTCGACGTTAAGAAACTGATAGTTGTATATAGCAGTCGGTTACATACTAATTAATCATTAGAGTTTCTTTTAAATATGGTTTTATTTCCAGACTTAGATAGGCCGCTATTATAATTTGAAAAATGTAATGAATTTACTCAATCTTGTAATTAAGACATTTGAAGACGCCTTTGAACTATGATTTTGCCATTGTTCTTTAAACTGTACTTCATTTCCGTTGCCCTAAAATTGAATTTCGTTTAGTACCGGTATCTGTTTGACAACCGTGCGAGTCCGGTGTGTGGACGCAGGGCGGACGAGGCGGCGCGCGAGGTGCAGATGTACGCGGCGGAGGGGCTGAGTCCGCCGGCGGGCGCGGGGCAGAGCCGCACGCGCCTGGACGCGCTGCTGCGCTGCGTCGAGCGCCTGTACGCGCACGACCCGCTGGGCCTGCGCCACGACTACTGGCGCGCCTGCGACACCGGCGCGCACTCGCACGTCTACAGGTACTCGCCCCTTCTGCTCCCTATTGAACTTTTTAAGTTTACTTTTGTTTCCTCATTTCCATTGACTTACAATTATATGGACGTCGGGTCCGCGCTAAAAAAGTGTCCGAACTTGTAGGGCGTTAAAATCGTATACAGAGCGTCATTCACGCTCTAGTCTTCGTTTGTTCGACTGACAGCGAAGCAAGCAAAATTAGACAGTACTGCGATGACATTACAATTTAAATTCATCGTTTTAGCTTTTTCATATTCCTTTACATGTCACTACGTTTAAATAGGTTGACTTGGGACATTTTTCATATTTCGTGGTTTTTGTATTAGACCCGTCGTCCATTTATTTGAAAGTCAATGTTCATTTCAGTCACTTTTTGTATTGAAGTCGAGGGAAAAAGTAGTTTCAAAGTGAAATATTTATTTATTGAACAATCGCGACCAAATGTTATAGTTATCACCATCGAGTATATAACCAGAAATAGAGACGAAATAAGGGCAATATACTCCTGGTAACACATTAGCGATACAGCTCTTATAAATATCAACTCTCGTTTGCACTGAAATATAGACAGGCCAATTTCTGACCTGTGTGTACGTCTCCGTATATTCCAAAAAATATTCTGTAATTATTGTAATAGAGATAATATCTCTAACAATGCCGTGCTGTTCTATTCGGGGGTGTGGGAAAAACAGCAAAACATCTAATTACAAAACAAACGGAATCACATGTCATCGGTAATTAAATATGTAATTTTGCAATTTTCGTCCATTATAGCAAAGCTCAAGTTAACTGGTCGATTTGAAGTGAAACAATTGACGTCACCTATTGACGACACCCGGCAATTGTTTCGAACTCGGGCTAGCCACTCGGAGCGCAGTTGTTACAGTAATGATATGGCAGAATAGTTTTCAAACAAATTAAATGACATTTCGTCTCTATTTCTGGTTATATACTCGATGGTTATCACAGACAATAAATTTTGTTTTGTGTTAGGTCACCGATAATGACGTATTAGAATAGAATATAAACCAAATATTGCAAGGACACAATGTTAATAAGGCACAAGAAAATACTATTATAAATAACACGAAAAAAACAGTGTAACAGCATTTAGCTAAAGTCACAACCGAGACTAGGCTGTGAAGCTGGTTTTCAATGGGCTCTAGTCGAGTGAGTGACGGACGTTCGTGTATGTTACTGCAGTGATTCATATATATAAATACATTTCCTTGTTGACTATAGCACAGCACCCACCAAGAATAAGCTTGTAAATATCAGGGTGTCAGGTGGGAATGAATACAGAACCCCAATTCAGGACTCTTCGATATTTTAACCGAATCGTTCGATTAGATGTCGTTCTCGAATCATTTCGTTTACGGAGTTAGTCGGTGAAATAGATTATAAGAAAAATGAAAATCCTTTTATATATTTAACTGCCTCCTTGGCCGAACGGTTACCATGCCGGACTGCCACGCAGACGTCTCAGGTTCGATTCCCGGGCCGGGAGAAATATGTGTATGGCCTACATTTATTTCTCTAGTGAGTTTGGGTGTAATTTGTGGTTGTCTATGTGTGTGTCCATGGCAGCCGCGACACAGGGTTTCCCTAGTGCGGGGCTATGTTGAGTGTGAACCCAGGACCTCTGCATGGCAGTCTGGCATGGTAACCGTTCGGCCACAGAGGCAGTTTTGACATTTCATTTCGAATAAAACTTCATCTATACTGATATTAGAATTGAGGTCAAATCAATTTGTTTTGTTTTTGAATAGAAATATTCGATGTTATTACGAAGCAATAATAACATTTTCACAGATACAAACAAACTTGTTCTAACAAAACAGTTTACCTTTATGCCGGTAGAGGTATAAAATGAATAAATGATCGAACGAGTGCACGACGCCGGCAGGGCCGGCGGGCGCGCGGCCACGCTGTACAAGTTCGTGCGGCTGTCGGGGTCGCTGGTGTGCGCGGCGCTGCTGCCGGCGTACCTGCGCGCGCTGGCGGCGCTGAGCGTGGCGCGCCACACGTGGGCGCTGCTGGCGCGCCGCGACGCGCTGTCCGCGCACCACCTGCTGACGGCGCTGGCGCGCTACCACGCGTGAGTCTCGCTCGCGTTTGCCTTTACAAAGTCGCGAATGCATGTTCTTCTTTACAAACCCGGAGAACGCCCTCCTCACAACTCATCGGGCTCGATCTTGTCGGCAACTTAGTCTATATATTTAGCAAAAAAGTAGAAGTTTTATTAAGTATACTTATATAAAATAAAAATTTCAAAATATGATAATGTAAGTTTTTAATAATGCATTTAAATTTTCACCATTGGCTCACCACGTCTCCCTCTCTGTTCAGTTCTCCTCTGCCTCAAAGGCTGTCTAGAAGAGATCGCTTTCAGCGGTAAAGCCGCCTTTGCCCACATTAATTCGAAGTTGTCTATATACTGTTTTTGTTTTTTTTATGTGTGTGAGCAATAGAGTATATTTATCTATCTTCAGCTATTGACTGCTAGATGGCAGTGAATTAAATTTCAATATAAAATTAAAACATCGTGACTTTCAATAATAGGTATTGAACTTTATGCCAACAGGATAAATTTAAAATATATTAACAGTCCAGAATTTGTTACTTTGAACTATATAGCATTTTGTATGCACCTAATACCTATTACTTATTGAATTTCGTCTATCTCCATCCGTCTTTGTCAAACATTTCATGTCAATCCTTATATCCAAGTTTATAGAGATCTTATTTAACACAGAAGCCCGGAGTATATGACACTCTGCAAAAACCCCTAGTCTTACACTTATTTTTTAAATAAAAATAGTGTTGGGTCATGGAAAAATTTTCATTTTGAACAAATCTTGTTTTGCCGGATATTTTTCCAGATTTGATGTTGACACCTGTCAAAAGTTGAAAAGAAATTACTAAACAAAAAGGACGGAACCAATTTATAGGCCTTTTTTTTTTGTTGTGAAATCATTTTAAATCTCGTTTTTCTGTAAGTGGCTTTTGGCTATACAAGTTTTATTTTATAATTCACGTTAAATAAAACTGCAAAAGATATTTCTGAATATAGAACATAATATTTTATTATTATTATATTTTTCCAAATTTCATTTTTTTCAATTTCTGAAATTTTTCGGGAAATTTCCGGAAAAATTGCCACTAATTGAAAATTTTCGGAAAATTACCCAACTGTAAATAAAAAAAACGACAAATCTCTAGATCAATGAAACAATCTTAAAACTTAGCAAATAAATAGCAGTGGTTGTTGCACAGGAACCTCCGCGCGGACCCAGCGCCGTTCTTCAACCACCTGCACTCGTCGTCCCTGGGCGCGTCGGCCATCGTGACGCCAGCGGCGCGGCCGGGCAAGCTGCTGGTGCGCCAGGAGGAGGTGGAGGCCATGATCGCCGCCCTGCGGCTTATCGCCGCCGTGGCCCGGGAGGACTCTGCCGCCGCCAACAACATCTGCGAGAACCTGCAGTGGGACGCCGTCAACGTCATGTTCGGTTAGTAGTCGCGTGGTAAAGAACCTTATTTATTTATTTATTTTACATAACTCTATGCACTTACAGTTTTTCAAAACGTACATAGATTAGAAATATTATATAATAATAAAAACGAGAATGAGAAATACAGAATACAAAATTACAGAAACACGTCACTCATACAAATAAATTTTAGATCATTACTCATTTAATACAAATATAGACTTCATTTTGTTTCCACTGTTATCAAATAAAAATTAACTCCGAAATACTAATTTTTACTATAGAGCGTTTTAAAGAAAAGAGGCTCTTAATTAGGCATTTAAAATCAATTTTAAAGGTCAAATATAACAAACGACGATGGGACTTCATGTCTCTTAACATTGCGCGATTTTTAGCATTGTAACGCAATACATTATTGACATTTTTAATTTGTGAAATAACTCCACTAGTTTTTATTATGATTATTAATGCAAAGATCGAACACAGAAAAACTTTTTCGATCTGATTGGACTTGAATCCACGACCATACTGTACAGTAGTATTGCTCTTACCAACTGAGCTACGGGTCTATTTGTCGCGCACATGCTCCACATTTTTGTATACATTAATTTACATTGTAGCAGTAGAGGTCCTTGTGAAAGAGTGCGTCCAGAGTAGTACTGCCACCTTACCTATTTCTACCGCCACGCAGTTATGTCAGCATTACTGTGTTCCGGTTTTGAAGGGTTAGGGTGCTGGTGAAATTACAGGCACGTGAGACTTGTCGACTTGTCTCAGGATGACGGGCGCAGTGGCAGTGCCCCTCAGATCTTTGCGATTTTAAGCTCTGACGCTCTGAGTGGCACTGCAATTGTTATGGACAGGCGTAGCTTACCACCAGGCACACGACTTGTTCGTCTTGTCACTCGATATTATTATAAAAAAACTTCTAATTGAAATAACATTTTACTACCCAACGATTATTTAGTTTAGTTATATTAGTATTTTTAAGGTGCGACTGAATAGGCGTCTTCTGGGCGAGCTCGTTCCATCGTAGATTTTACTTTGGCTCCAGGGCTAGGTAGTGGTAAAAAAAGAAAGAAAAAAAAGTAGTGGTCAAGTGCAAGTCTATTTTATTTACCTAGAAACAAAAAGTTTGCCTAAAACTTTACAATAGCTGTGCCTGTTTTGTTTTGATAGGATGGAATAGACTAAAAGCTAACGTGATTCGTAAATAGCCACAAAAGTACTCTCACATAGCCTCTCAGATGTTTTCTCATCCCTGTGAATGTTTGAAAGAGCGTACTACAGTCGGAATCGTTCCCCGTGCAGGTCTGATCTGCTGCCACATCCCGATCCAGTTGAAGAGCGAGCTGTGCCTTGCGCTGGCGGCACTGGGCGGCACGGCGGCCACAGCCGGCCGCGTGTGGGCCGGCCTCGAGGCCACGCAGCTGGTCACCAGCTCCAAAGAAAAGAGAACACTGTACGCGGAGTTGCAGGAAGTGAGTATCAGTGCTACCACATATTGAGATAAAAATCCCCGTTTTTCATATACACTATGTCCACCTCTTACTAGATGGCGTTGAAAACTCAGAGTTTGATCTATAATGAGATTCTTCATCATAGTACAAATTTGCCATTTGCGAAGTACATATGATAAAAAAACCATTGGAGTCAACCATTCCGTTCTACCAGGTTTTGTTTATAATATCAAGTGACGGGACGAACAAGTCGTGCGCGTGGTGGTAAGCGACACACCTGTCCATAGCAGTTGCAGTGCAACTCACAGCTTTAAATCAAAAGATCTTAAGGGCACTGCCACTGGACCTGTCACCCTGAGACAAGTTGACAAGTCCCGTGTACCTAGGTTGTATTTAACTCAAACTCGAACATATCTTTAAAATGAAATCGTCACACTGATTTCGAAACTTTACAACTGTGCAAGAAATATAAGCAAGTTTTTTCCAGGTGGAATGTCGAATGGAGGAGTACCCCCTCTCGCGCGCGTTCCTCTCCCTCCTGGACTCGCTGTGCGCCGCGGCTCCCCTTCCACGTGCACTAGGCGCCGGCGTGCGTCCGCCCGGCCTCGACCCTTACGTGGAACACACCTTGAACAGAGTCGCCTTGCCGTCACCGCACCGGTCATATGCCAGGCCTTACGAGAAGTGGCAGGTACCTATTACCACATTTTGGAGCTGTTGTCTTAACTGTGTCATCTGATAGCTAAATTTCAAATTATTTCAAACAGAAGAGCGCCTTGTTACAGTGAAAAACACTCAAGGATATTCCGCGCCCAGAGCATGTCTTGAGAAGTAGGAAACCATGGATTATGGAATTGCACAACACAAGAACACATTTTTGAGGTCTCTTGATAGGTTTTTTCTAATTTTATGTAGATTTTTTCATTCTTGCGTACGCGCGTCTGTTCGAGATTTTTGAAGACAGAAGACAGTGGCGCCACGTCGTAGCGTGGTTAGCTCTATGGGCGGACCTCAGACGATGAGGCGGGAGTTTTAAAATCAAGCCGTAGATTAATAAGAAACCCAACAATGCCCATCACGCATGTCTCCACTGGGATAGGCTGAAACCATGAACCAGTATCTGAGCTCCTGCCATATCTCTATCGTCTCCGTTTTTTTCTTGATACTTTTAATTTGACTTTTTTCAATGACATCCACAATCTCATCGAAGTATATGCATGGTATATAATAATGGTTGGGTCTATCTTTCCCTACATTGCCATAAATTTGTTCCTGTAATCTACTAACAGCTATTCTTTCTACATGACCAAACCATCGAAGCATCCCTTTTCTATTCAGGTCACTAAATCATCTTTCACACCACAACTTCTGCATTCAGAGTAGCTGATGTGGATCCGTGTCGTAAATCCATCTGACTAAAGTCAACGTCCCCAGCAAGCATTGTGCCAACCTGCCTTAGAGGAGACCCCTGCCCAAAAGTGTGACGTATGATCGATTCATCAAAATAGTGCACATTAACGTTTCTCATTATTTTGGAATTTACAAGATGTTCATGCATTAATAAACAAATCAACTGCCTCCGTGGCCGAACGGTTACCATGCCGGACTGCCACGCAGAGAAATGTTTGTATGGCGTATATTTATTTCTCTCGTGAGTTTGGGTGTAATTTGTGGTTGTCTATGTGTGTGTCCATGGCACCTGCGACACAGGGTTTCCCTAGTGCGGGGCTATGTTGAGTGTGTGCGTTACTTATAAAAAAAAATAAAAAAAATATGACATTGCATTTAAGGTAAACTTCTAGATCGTTCTTAAGTCCCAATTCATGAAGTGTAGGGTCTTGGTATCATATCATAGTATCATTTAAGATGCCGATGCTTATAGCCTATTAACACAGGAGAACTTGAGGTGGAGATCGAGATAGAAGTGACAACACTTATATGTACTTCATAACGGATTTGACAGCTGTTTGTTAATACGGGCCGTAAAGTTGTACTTACGGTGTGACCGCTTTCGGCACTTAATTCTGAAATTGAATTCATAACCGCCAATCTTTGTCCCACTAGACTCCTGCTTTCCTCCCGTAAGTTTTATGACGATGCGACCTCTTCCATTGTCATCCCTCCTGGTCAGGAGCCTGATATTTTTATCACCCTCTTCTCTAGTTCTTGGCCGCTTTCATATTGAAATTTTGAATCATTCTTTTTCTTCGCCATTCTTACTTTGCTTCGTTCCGTCATCACTCCCATCAAAATTCCCGGAGAGAAAAGACGTGTCCTTCAATCATGTAAACCTAACTGCTTAAAGCAACAATATATACACGTATATACAGGTTCTTTTGGGGTAAATATCTACTTTATATTCATCCATAAGCATAATCTGCATGTAATTTAAGTTAGGTAGTGTTATGTAGTTTCTTTTCCTTACTTTGTTATTCGAGCGTTATTCTCATTGTTACGCAAGACCCGCTTGACAATTTCAAGTCTTTGGTGTCGTGTCTAAGACCAAACAATTATTCATTCAGGTACTCTCCCTGTGCTACCGCTTGTTCGCCCGGTGGCTTGACCAATACGAGCCGGCACCCTCCGACTTCCCAGCAGTGGGCCGCGAGGCGGACTCCAACCCCCCTCCCGGCTTCCGCCTGCTGTTGCAATTGCACACGAAGTCGGAGTTCCTACGGTTGTTGCTCACGACTCTTGACGAGGCGTATGACTTGCTTGACCGCCAGTCTTTGCCTGGCAAGGTAATTGTTTTCATTTAGTTTCTTTATTATTTATATGCTATTCCTACAAAACATGAATGTATAATATTGATGACCTTGATGACCCAAGCTGTTTGACTACCGGTAGAATTAATTTGGGAATGAACATTCCTGAGTTAATTCTATAATGCCAAGTGACGGGACGATCAAGTTGTGCGTCTGGTGGTAAGCGACACTACTACAATAACCATTGAGCCCGTCACTTTGAGACAAGTTGACAAATCCCATGTGCCAGTAATTTCACCAGCACCCTTATCCTTCCAAACCGGAACGCAGTAATACTCACATTACTGCTTGGCGGCAGAAATAAGTCAAGTGCAAAAACTTTATTGCGTATCATGTTGTACATTTGTAGTTATTAAAATGTCATGAACCAAACATGAACCCTGCAAGTCCGCTGCAATGTTAAAAACTAAATTTATTTATTTACATGCAAAAAATAAATAAAAATGAACCATATTAAATCTGAAAACAAATTGAATTACAAAATAATTGAATACAATAAAATTAGGCAAATTAAACATATTAAATAAATTATAAAATTAAAATAAAACTCCAAAAACGAACATTGAATAAAATTAAAAGAAAGGGATGAAAATCGCGGCGCAAATGAAATTCGAATTAATTATTTAAATATTCCTGAAGTGAAAAAAAAAAACACGTTCGAATAAGGTACATTTTTCACAGACATTCTTTTAAATTTAATTACATTTCCTTCAGCTTTAATATTATTGTCTACTGTGTTATACATTTTTACTAACATTGCCAAGTACGAGTATGTAGGGTGGCAGTACTTCCCTGAACGAACGTTTTCTTAAGGAGCTCTACTGCTACTAAATTACATAGTGAATTCTGTTACTCTGGTACTCATAGTACAGGAAAGTCTCTAGTTTTTGACCGGGTAATTCGTGTGACTGTCTTGCACGATATTATATTTCTTTTTATATTATGTCTAATGGTACTTTATATGTATAAAGTACTATTAGATAATTGTTTTTACGGTTTTGATGGATTTCTCATTTTCAAATTTATTTAAATTATTATGATAAGAATATATTAAATTTTGTACATTAAATTTTATATCATAATTGACATAAATTAATGGATAGTGATGATAAAATAATATTGTACGTGTTTTGTAACGATTGCTATGCTATATTGTAAAGAATTTTTGCATGTCAGAAATGGCGCTGTTGCGCTTTTGTTTATGAGACCAAATATTATGTACTGTTACCACCACATTACCGTGTTTGCTTGCAAATAAACTATTTTCATTTTCTCAAAATAGCATGGTAATAGGTGCCAAATATAAATCAAAATATAAACAAAAATACAAGTAGAAACACATATATGTAAATGTTCATGACATTTCAATTTACAATCAAATGAAATTCGACACACGTTTCAGTGTTTTCGCTGGAATATCTTATACGAGTTTTATACATGACATTCTTTTATTTACAACAATTTTATTGCTCATATGATAGGTTTATGTGAACTTTCAAAAATAGAATACTGCCGTTCACTAATTAAAACGTGGCTAAGTGACAAATGGTGTTGAGCAAAAGATGTTGCCCAAAATTCTCTTTTAACAACGTTGAAATTAGTTAACGGAACTGCAATATGCATAACTGAAATATCATTAAACAATTCCAATATTCTTAAACTGGGTTATGGTGTAGCATATACCCCATATTTCACCCCAATGTGTCCCTATAATGGCCGCTGCTGGTGCCATTTTTTTATCGGTCGTGCTTAAGTCAAATCGATAAAATAGTTTATGTCAACGGACAATCAAAGTATATACATATAAATAGCTGACACTGACAAAGTCTTGTAACATCTTTGGGTCTGTCACAAAGAAACATTCAAATTTGTATACTTACGAACTTGCTTATATTCTTTCTGTCCTAGTTCTTTATTTTTGTTCTTCTTACTAACAGGAATTCATAGAACAGAGCTTAGTGAGCGTACTACAGATGCTGGAAAGGGCGTTAACGTTGGAACGTGCTTTACTCGCCGCGGCGACAGAGGCAGGCCGCTCTGTACTCATAGTGGGCCTCTCTAAACTAATCTTGGGTAAGTTAAAACATTTTGAGTACAAATGTAATATAATAAAAACACCGGTGAATAGAACGATTACTTCTCAATGAAGTGATCGACTTCTTATAAGGGACCCGTGCCCAGAAGAGGGACGTATAAGGATTAATGCATGTACGCAAACAGCCCCTGAAGGGCCGGACAACAGCGACCGCCTAGTAACGTGCTGCAAGATCGTTCAGCTGGGCGCGTCCCTGCCGGCTGCGGCGGCCCGCGCCGTGCAGCTGCTGTGCCGGGCGCTGCAGGCGCCTGCAGCCGCGAGGCATCTGTTGCCAGCTGTAACGCACCGCCACGCGCTGGCCGCGGAGATCAGGCGAGTGTTACGTAGTAATTATACAGCATGAAATAGGTTTAACCTGTAAAAGCAAATAAATACTGTAGTTAATTGAAAGAGCGTGCCACTGATTCTTAACTGCGAAGTAAGTTGAAATAATGCTCAATTGCTATATAGAATAATTTAAAAAAGGCAGGCGTATTTATCTTTACGTTTTATTTCGACGTTAGGCAATTTTCCAAGTAAAATTTTAAAGACTTGTGTTGTGTATGTTGTCACCTCGAGGCAGCCTGCATAAGGTCGCTTGTCATACATACAATTTTGTCGTTTGTTTGTTTTATATTTCTTTTTGTGTGGAACAAATAGTATTTTATGCAATCGTTGCAAAATTAGAGTTCTTAAAGTCAAGTACCGTATTAAGTAATAGGTACTAAATGTTAAGACCTAATTTTGTAAATAATTAAACAATTATTTTTTTTACTAAAAATTTGTTGAATGAGATATAACCAATATTTAAGGAGACTCTTTTGATTAGCAAAATAACCATGTTTTTTTAAAACTAAATTTTTCAGTTACTCAAGTTTTTACAAAAATTTTCATTTCATAGACAATAGAATTTTGCTTCAGACCTAAAAAGAGCACTTTTGTTTTTGAATTAAATTATGATTGACAGGATTAGAAAAAGATGTTTTTTTTTGTTTTACTCTTATTTTACATAATCGAATGCCTCCACAGACACGGCTTTGTGGAATGCTTGGAAGCGGAAGAGTGGGGCGATGACGAAGACAGCAAATCGATCCGGCAAGCCAAGGAAGGCATCATAATGTTACTTCAACAAGTGTTACCAACCGCTGCGCCGAACTTGGCGCACTTCCTCCTGGGTTACCAGTTGGGGGAAGATGTCAGCCGGAGTGCGTTGAACGAGCCCGGGGCGGCGGGCTACCCGCGAACCTGCCTGCACTCTATTTTGGACATATTGGACCAGCACATATCAGGACACAATAGTACTGACAGGTAATAAATAAACGTACTCCTAGTTCACCATTTTCGTATTGTTTTTTTATTTTCCATATACCACATAGAATAGATTAAAATAGAATAATAATATCGTTTATTATTACACCATGGTTATAAATACAGTTATTACAAGCAAATAATAGTATCACATAGTTTCTGGCAGGGTGTAGCATATTGTCCTTAAATTTAGTTTGTATTATAATAACTTAGGAAATGAAACTAATTTTCAGGTCCCATGGTCACGGTTGACAGTCAACCGTGACCATGGGACCTGTAAAGGGCCCGAAACGTCGGTTTGTTTGAAAAAACAAATATACGCGATTTATATCCGGAAAAATAGTTTCATTTCCTATGTGTAACAGTGGCGAAAACCTAAGAACTCGTTATAATGACTTGTAAAGTTTATTTCCGTCAAATATCTGAATTAGGTATTAAATATAAATATAGGTTATACATCGAAATAAAAAACTTTAATTACGAAGGCTTTAAGGCGGACTTAGAAAAACAAATCAATTTAATATAACTAAAATTTTATCGATATAATTCCTAATCTAAATATTTAAACAATAAACTAGGTATTTTATTTTTATTAAATACCGTGATATTTTTGATGGAATAGAATAGAATCATATCATTTATTTCATATTGTCAATGTCACAACATTACAATTAAAAATACAATGTGAAGGGATAATATAATCGTCACTAACGTAAACAATAATAATGAATATAAAAGAAAGTAGTATAACTACTGCTTGTCCAAATACAAAGAAGTCAAGTCAAATAAATGTAATATATAATAAACTCATCGGCACTGTAGAATTTATTATTCAATAAAAAGGAGTTTTAGTCGAGTATTAAACGCTTCGTCGTTTATAATACTTTTCAGGGTTTTGTGTAGATGTTCGTAGAATCGGGGACCTATTACCAGCGGATTTCTCGTTGCGAGTTCGAGAATACCATGATATTAATTTTTTTTGTGAAAGTACTCCACTACAGGCCTACCGCTTAACTGAGTCAGTTCCTGAGGTAGATGCGCGGTGCGGGAGGGGTGACAGTTTACGTAATAGTTATGTCGCACTTCACACGGAATCATTTCAACAAAATTTTTCTGACGATGTTCAATAGCAAGTTCATTGATAAAAGTGTCAAATGGCTTGTCTATTCATTTCAAATATCAATGAAAAGTTTTTAATCGACTTCAAAAAAAAGGAGGAGGTTCTCAATTCGACTGTTCTTTGTGTTGTGGATGTGAAGTTTGAATCCGAGTCTCTGTTATCATCCAGAGAGGCAAACAACCTAATCGAAAGCTGCTACCGGTTGCTGTACTGGCTGTGTGCAAGGCCTAACACGTCTGCGCCCGTGCTGCGGTTGTTGCGATCGAGAGACTACTTCCTGTGCAGACATATTAAGGCTACTATAAATCTGGAGGTAACTTGGTGACGGATAAAGGAAAAACTGAACATATAGTTTTTTTTTAAGCTATTTAACGCTGAAAAGTCTATTTTGCAAGTCTCGAAGCCGCAAATGGTCCTTCAAACGAGACGTGAAGTGAATCTTGTGTGACGAGATAGCGGTGGCTAGGCGGTGGTTGTTTTTTTTTTGTAATATCAAGTGATGGGACGAAGAAGTTGTGCGCCTGATGGTAAACTACACCTCAGAGCTTCAAATCGTAAAGATCTAAGGGACACTGCCACTGCGCCCGTCACCCCTGAGACGTAAGATGACAAGTCCCATGTGCCTGTAATTTCACCAGCACCCTTACCCTTCAAAACCGGAAGACAGTAAAGCTAACATTACTGCTTGGCGGCGGAAATAGGTAAGGTGGCAACACTTCCCTGGACGAACTCTTTCACAGCTACCAAACTGTATCAACACTGCGCTAGGTTCCTTCACGTTTGGATTTTATTTTCCATTTGATATCAGGTGGCGTGGTGTCATTTGTCAGTTACGTATAAAAAGGTTTGAAGGGCACTGCGTCTGCGCCCGTCACCCTGACACATAAGTTGACAAGTCCCATGTGCCTGTTATTTTTTTTAGCAGCAGTAGAGCTTGTTAAAAAGTCCGTCCAGGGAAGTAAGTTGTATGTCGGAATTGCCAAGTTTGCAAAGGCGCGTTAAGTTTTGAATTCACTGAAATGAGTATAACACGTGACTTAGCATAGAAATGCTAAGTTAAATTGTTGTTCATCTAACCGATATCTATATTTACAATACTCTGTGTGAGTTTTGCCGAATAAAAGTGAGATATAAAGTCACGTGTTCCGCTCATTTCAGTGAATTGAAAAGTTTGAACCGCTCCCCTGGAAAGTTGGCAATCTCGACGTACGACACTTGAGTAGGAGGGGTCGATCATCAGCTGCAATTTAGAGCTGTGAGCCAGCAGCGGCAGTAGTGTCCCCTGTCCGCAGACGGCGTCGGTGGCGCAGGTGTCGGCGCGCTCGTGGCTGGTGCGCGCATGCGCGTGCGAGGCGGGCGCGGCGGCGGCGGGGCGCCAGCACCAGGCGCTGCAGGCGCAGGTGGCGGCGCTCACGCACACGGCGCACCACCCCACGCAGGTAGCACCGCTGACGGCCCTCGGCGCCTTCGTGGGCGAGGAACGAGGCTATGGGAACCGAGGGGACTTCACTTAGCTTGTTCGTTGCAATCGAACACAAGTCGCGTAGATCGGGTGCATACATGCTTAACATTTAACATTACATAATTTTAACTATTTTGGGCAATAAAACTTATAAACTTAAACCGTGATTCCACGATCAACAACAACGGTCACCACTACCACTACCCCGAACATAATTCATTCAATATTTATCACTGTAATAAGTATTCATCAGTAGTATAGTAACATTTAGACGAAAGAATTTGCTTCAGCTTTGATATAAGTTTGACCATAGTTGACCCTATGAAAACAATAAATGAATATCAAACAACATCATGCATTCCTCTGATCCAAAGTAAGTAACTAAATCACTTGTGTTATGGAAATCGGAAACAAAACAGTATTACAAACACCCTGATGACGTGTGCCATATTTAGATATTTTTATTACATATTTTTAGTAAAGATATAGGATATTATAGTTTAACCATTAACATTAACTGCCTCCGTGGCCGAACGGTTACCATGCCGGACTGCCGCGCAGAGGTTCGGAAGAAATATTTGTATGGCCTGTATTTATTTCTCTCGTGACTTTATGTGTAATTTGTGGTTGTCTATGTGTGTGTCCATGGCACCCGCGACGCAGGGTTTTCCTAGTGCGGGTCTATGTTGAGTGTGTGCGTTATTATTATTATAATCATTTGAGTTTCAAGAATATGGGAATCCAAGATCCCGAGGTTACATACGAGTTACGTTCACTTGCACAGTTTTACTTTTCAGTTTACATACTCGTATTCAATTTATGATTTTTTTTAATGACTGGTGTAGACAGGCTCGTGTATAGGCTTCTTCAAAATAGATTTTGCTCGGTCGTTACACCTAGACACGCAATCCTAGTGAAAACTGATCTAATACAAAAAAAGATAATATTACTTTAAAGAAAAACTTCCATTCCACTACTGCTTGACCAATTATCACTACAAAAAACATTGATTAAATAAAAGTAATGCCCAAAAGCGCCAAGTAATTGTCACGACAACGTCAAACAGTGCCTTTTTTTCATTATTGATGCACCTATGAATACACGACGAAAGGAAAGCGACGGTAGACGAGAATGGTTATCTCTCAATTGAATAATCGACGGTTCGAATCCGTGTGGCGGCTAATTCGGATTGGGATAGTTTTGTAGGCTTTACTCCTTCGTGGAGACTCATGGCCGACAATTGGACGTTATAATACGTTGATGATGATGGTGAAAACAGGAATGGGAATGGTGTCTGCTACGGCGGACCCTGGAAGGTTTACCAGTGACCGTGGAGGCGGCCTCCGAGCCGCGGTGGGAGCTATTCAACGCGCAACAATTGAGGAACGCCATAGCACTTTGCGATGTGCCTACAGGTATTAACAATGCCAAATATATTGTAATATATTATATTATAATATGTGTGTAGATAAAGCAGTGTATGTAACTGTTCATAATTAGGCATTAAGACACTCGTGAGGTGTTTTGACTCACACTTGTGTTTTGATGCCTTTCAATAAGTAACAGTCACATAAACAACTATTTTTCCATAATGAATTGAGATTTGACCTCACTATTGTAATCTATCAAAACGGCCATCATAGCGTGCCGGTACTGTAAGAGCACACAGTTCACCTTTTTCTTTCAACATTTTTTTAAATATAGTTGAATGATTCTGCATTTTGTAGGACTGGGAGGAAAGCGCATCAGTGTGTCACGAGTCCACGCGTTGTTGGCTCGCGAGCTGGCCGCGTTGAACGCCACCGCGCCGCAGAGGAACCTCGTCGTCATGGAAATACAGAAGGTATTCAAAAGGATTACTAACAGACTAGAAAATGAGTAAATATCAAAAGACAGTACAAACACCTACCTAACTGCCTACCCTAATGGGAAAAGGGCGTGAAGTGTACGTGTGTATGTACATATTAAAGGAATACGGTCTATTTGCTAACATGCATGTGACACTGGGGGGATTTGCGCTGTGGGCTGCATGAGAAGGTCCTGGGTTCGCTTCCCCGTAGGACCAGTTTGGGTAATCAAATGTGTAGGTTGAAAGGGTTGTAACCATAATGAGCCGTGACCAGGTTCACGGCAATGAAATAAGAAACTTCAGGTCCACAGTAATTTATTGTAAGTTGATGGTAAAGAAAAGAAAAGAAAAGGTATATAAAACAGATACAACAATATAAAACACTGCCTTACTACGGAATAACATAACTGTTCAGTCACTTACCCCAAAAGGGCCGAGTATAACAGATTGGTATTACAATTGGCACATGATCAGCAGTTGTTATTACAAATTGTTATCAAAATTAGCACATGATTAGTGGTAGCTATTATAACTCGGTATTAAAACAAAATTAGACGGAAATTTAAACAGCACGGTACGCTGCCGCGATCGAGCAGGGAGTGACAATGGAACGAAATAAAATCAGAATGGCTAGGCAAAGGAATTATTAAAGAACAATTCAAAATTTAAAAACGAGTGGCCAGGAACCGGAGAAAAGGCGATAAAAAGGTGGGATGACGATGTAAGGAGGTCACATCGTCGCAGGTTATTGACAGTAGTCGCCACGCCTAAGGTTCAATCATAATGTAAAATACATATGCGACATTCTTTCTATCACAACAACCTTTAAATAGAGTATCTTTCTTCATGTACTCTTCTTCTATCTCCATTCTACTTCATAGGACTACTATAATTGTCCTAACAGGTCCTTGACCTCATATCGATCCTCCGGATCTGAACTAGTGGGATCCTCTGATCCCTATGATGGGCCTCCACACACACCCCTACAGCCCTTCCTCTGCCACCGCTTCATGCCCCCTTGTACCTTCAGTACAAGTGGCGATCTCATTCTAATTCTGTTACTGATTCGTCATACTCTATCTTCTGGCTGTCTATTCAACAAATACTGTATCTACGTAAGTAATAAACATTGTGCAAACTTACCAACTGTAGTGCCGACCAACCAGTGCACTTCCAACAGATGCCTGATATCTCACCTTCATAAGAGATGCCTGTACTGCCGTGTTAGTTCCCTACTCTTAGGTATCATAACAGACTAAATTTATTAATGCTTGATATTACAAAACTTATACTAAATCGCGACATAATTCGCGACAACAGTACAAGGAATTGCCTACCTTGACAACAATCAAGTGGAAGTAAAGCCGAAATTTTTAATTGGACGAAAGTAAAAGACGTTGTCAAGTATGAAGCTACATTCGCATCAGGCGTCTTTTTATTTTGTCGAGTATTATTTGACAGTAATTGTTTCGGATGGATGTGGGACGGTGAACGAGAGTACAGGGCCTGGTCTGGGTGATCTGTGTAGGGCCCCAACGTGGATTCCGTTGCTCTTGTACTCTTGATTTCTTTACTATGAGAAATTATAATTAGGTACAAAGGCTCGTATATATAACTGCCTCCGTGGCCGAACGGTTACCATGCCGGACTGCCACGCAGAGGTCCCAGGTTCGATTCCCGGGCCGGGAGAAATGTTTGTATGGCCTACATTTATTTCTCTCGTGAGTTTGGGTGTAATTTGTGGTTGTCTATATGTGTGTCCATGGCACCCGCGACACAGGGTTTCCCTAGTGCGGGGCTATGTTGAGTGTGTGCGTTATTTATTTATTATTATATTAATTTTTTAACCACTCCAAAATATATCGAGTTGTTAGGTTTTCGCGATGGTTACACATAGGAAATGAAACTATTTTTCGGATTTAAATCGCGTATATTTGTTTAATCAAACAGACCAACGTTTTCGGGCCCTTTAGAGGTCAACCGTGACAATGGGACCTGTAAAGGGCCCGAAAATTTGTTTGAAAAAAAAAACAAATATACGCGATTTAAATCCGGAAAAATAGTTTCTTTCCTACTCCAAAATATATAATATGGGCGCTCAAAAATATCAAAAAAATATCATCAATAAAATAAATTTAAAAAAGTCAGTTTACTGATCTAACGTAATCCTGTGAATTTATCACAGAAATACATAAGAACCTCATAGAAATACTCCAATCTTCTTCCAGGTCTTAGACTACGTAACAGAAGTAAACCGCCAGCGGAATCTCGCCGCCACACTGTCGCACTACTACGATTCGTGGCGACAGCTCACAGAAATTCTGTTCTGCGTCGCGCCTCATGACATCCTCAACCTGGAATCCAGGAAAAACCTCCTTCTAAACATAATACAAGATCTACTAAACAAGATCCCACCAGCTGAAGTTCTTCCGCAAATCGGAAATTTAGCTTCAGGAACGATATTACTCCTGCTAGTCAATTTACGTCACTGTTACATACTCCAGAAGAGGGACTCGAATTTGAAGTCCTCAGAATTCGAGACCACGTTCTTTGGTCCTTCGAACCAGATCATGCAGACGAATTCTTTAACTCTGAAGTTTATTCTGCATAAGATTTTGAGCTGGATCTTGGTGTCAGGTGGATGTACTCAGAAAATGAGAGTGAACCTATATGGAGCTTTGTTAAATTATTTAAATATAGTGAATTTGAAGCCGAGCCCAGCGGAGCCCGAGGAGGACGTGAATGCTACATACGTTAGCAGACTGGATAGTTCCAAAGCTAGGTCTGCTGGTAGAGAAGAATCTACCTTGAAGAGTATGGTTATAGACGTTATTAGCGGGTTCGGGGACAATCTTTGCTCCATTGTCTGCGGAGACTGTATTGGTGAGTGATTGTATACAATAATAAAATATTTCGCAAATAAAAAAAACTAAAGGCAAACGTTTAGTAGCAGTAGAGCTCCTTGTGAAAGAGTTCGTCCAGGGAAGTACTGCCACCTTAGCTACTTCTGCCGCCAAGCAGTAATGCTCACATTACTGCGTTCCGATTTGGAAGGGTAAGGGTGTTGGTGAAATTATAGGCACATGGAACTTGTCAACTTATGTCTCAGGGTGACAGGCGCAGTGGCAGTGCCTCTAAGACCATTGCGATTTAAAGCTCTTACCATCAGGCGCACGACTTGTTTGTCCCGTCACTTAATATTGTAAAAAAAAGATGTTAGTGGCACTGCAACTGTTGTGGATAGTTGTGTCGCTTACTACCAGTCGCACGACTTGCTCCTTGCGGTTCTTTGTATTATAAAAAAAAGGAAAAAAGGGATTGTCTATTCACTGATCATCAGAAAGCTATACTAACTGTAACATGTTTTTCTTAAATTACATTCGTGTACGCCTTTACATTTGGGATAATCGGAGATAATGTGTCACATTCGTCAATCTTCGCATACAAGTTTCTCGATTTGATTTGAGAACGTCTGTCGTATGGAATATTATTATTAGGAGTAATTATAATCTGTCTTTTTTGAAGGTCGAATAAAATGACATTTGCAGGGTTGCCAGTGTTAGTAAAATTAAACTAGTTGTGTAGTTATTGTCGGCAGTTTTATCGATAGATAGGTAAAATTTAAATTTAATTTAGCCAAAAATGTCTGACTTGGGAATGTTACGACGTTCCAAAGACTACTAATTGCGTTTCTGCCTTTTTATTCTTTTTTTGACAGCTGGCCTACTAGTATCGAAATAAATTTTTATTCATATACATTTTAATAAGAGGCGGATTTGATTAACTATATTGAATTGAAATGAAAAACTTTAAAATATGTCTTATCCTTGCATTGTTAATAAACATAGTTCTAAATTCAGTGCTTGTATATATGAACTTCTAAAATTGACAATTCAAATGAACCTGTGTCCAGCATTTGGACGAATAACGGGCCGATGAGGATTCAAATGAGACAAGTTGTGCTATTTATAGCAGAGTATGACTAATATTCAGTCTATAGTCGATGTAATATTTATCGACTGCTGCTCGCAAGCGGGCAACGCTTTTACGCAATGAACTGTCATTTAATTCCATCTTCTGAAAAGACCAGACTATCGTAACAAAAAAATTGGGGGCGATTCACGTAATCAAACCGTTTAGTTGTTGAACTGCTTTTTCGTATTCACGTGTGACAGTGAATGTCAACGAGTCCAATTTTAAAGTCGTTCGATCCAAATGTCGTTAAAGCGTATTCTGGTATATGAATCGAACTTAATCATCTCTAAACGACAAGTCATACGTATTCTGCTAAAATTTTGACAGTTCTTTCAATAGACTTTCGACGACTAAATGTCAAATTCACAATCCAGGATGTCATTCATTAGTTACTTTTAAATTTTACTCATATCAACGTTCGTTCAAGTGATACATGAAATACCCATCCATTTTGATCGAACGACTACGTAACTTCAACGATATTTTGATAGTTTGAACTTACGTAAAACGCACTACAGGTGAAATTTACAATGTCATTTAGTCATAACATGTTATTAGGTGGTGGTCACGACGTGTGTAGGATGGTGGCGCTCTCGTGTCTTGACACCCTCATTGAAATCTACCCTCGCACCGACTGGATAACAACGTTCATCAACCAGGGCTACCTCCGAAGCCTCATCGATAGCTTGCTCCATGATGATGAGCCACTTAAGGAGGTACGTTCAGATGCAAATGAGGAATCGAGAAATAAACAGATTTGTCAAGCCTTAAGTTTTTAAAGTTATCCAGAGATACTGTTACATACCTCCATGAATTACATTTTTTATTATTTAATTTAATTTATTTATTTAAACACTTTATTGTACCACAAAGTAATTTTACTACAAATTTTCAGAAACGATTTAAATATTTGTGTACAAAGGCGAGCTTATCCCATAAAGAGATTTCTTCCGACTAACCTTTGAAAATCTGAGAGGAAAGATTTTAGATGCAATTTTCGGTATTTGATGTTAAGTAATGACGTAACACGATGATGGACGCGTTTGTTTAAGAATAATATCTTCAATATAGTCCCAAATTGTAGTTTTCGGGAAACGCAGACTACACAGTCATTTGTTTTTGATTTCTGTTGTAGTAAATAATAAAAGAAACCGACACTTCGTGGAAGAAAGGGCGTGGGCTCTAATTTTATCGAAAATAATTATTGATATAGTTGGATCAAATTTTGAAGCCCTTTCAATATGTCGTAAGTTTTGCTATTTGCCAAAAAAATGTTAAAAAGAAAAAGTTATTAAAAAGGTTGTCTTTTTGCTTTGAAGTATCAACGATTTACATTTTTATTTTTTTATCTTTTAAGTGTCAAGGATTTTTGGATATTATTAACGGGAAAATTGATCCATTTGCCTGTTCTGTGTGTGAGTTCGATAAAATAGTTTTATTTGTATGTTATGATTGTTCTATTCAACGGTTGCATCATTCAAACGTGAATTAAAAGGGCACTTCATGTTATACTCAGAAGTTAACCAGTAACATTAATATTAACTAATAATTTGTTTAGATTGTAATACATTTGTGTATGTGTATGTATTTGTGTATGTAAAGTTATGCAGGTGTATTTATATTGTCATCATTGATATTTATATTTACATTGACATTTTAATGAATTTATAATATTGTGCTTTTTTATAATAATAGTCCCACGGGTAGGGTTGGCTGGAAGATCTCTTCTGGAGATAAGCTCACGTTTGTATATGTCCTTTGGAACATGCATTTGTTTCATGTCTTTTCTTTGTGCAGTAAAGAATTATTGTGATTTTTAAGTAATAAATAATAGTTATTATTGATTTAAATATTAATGTAACTATAGCATTAAGTTAGTTCTATAATGATAGTTGCTAGCTTGTGGAAAGTTAAATTTTTCGATCAAATTCTTGTTCCAGACATTAGATGCAAACCCAAAATCCCTACGAGTTCTTTACGTATACGAGTCAAAGATGGCGCTGCTCATCAAGATCTCGGGCACTCGCATGGGCGCAGAGACTGTACTCGCGCAAGGGGCGCTTTCGTGTCTAGCCTGTATGACATCGTTGGACTGCCACCCTGATATTCATACAGGCTATGGGACGCACCAGGACACGGAGTTTGTGCCATCGGTTGCTAACAGGCAAGATGTCGCCAATATAGGTTGAATATTATAATTCTGGAGGTGGGAGCCTTGAGATCTGACACACAGGTTACTTAGTATGGACTCCAGTCTCTTATCAAGTTTTTTAGTTAAAGTCCACATGTTAATTAGTTATAAGCAGTGGTCGGAATAGGTTGTTGCGGGGGAAGTTCTAAATAAAAGAAGGAACTACCCTTGTAAACAAATTTATTTGGGCGCGGTTCGTTTAAAACCCAATGGTTATTCACTGCACTTTTTGCCATCCTACGACCAGCAGCTGGTACTCCCCTGGCTGTTCCGCGGGGGTTGAAATGATTTCCGGGGTGCAGGTTGACAGCCGTCCGCCGAATAGACGTCCGGGGTACGGTGTCGATCTCTGGGCTCAGTGGCCTGACGCCGACGCGGCGAATGGTAATAAAGTACCGGGAACCTCGGACCCTGGAATACCCGTTGGTCCAGTTAGCAATTGTCCACGGTTTGCTCCCTTGACTGTGACAACGGCAGTGAATAAAGAAGTGGGAAAAGCACCATATTACGTATGCAGTGTAGCGTGATTGTCACAATCAGAACGGAGTTAACATGGAAATTACAAAACTACACAAAATATTTCAAATTACAAAAGTAGACAAACATTACAAAATAAAAAAAAACCGTTACGACTACAATTTACAATTTAAATAAGCGTTACTAGAAAGCATAATAGGCGAAAGAGAGTTACGTGTTCAACACTTACCAAACAAATGGGTTAAAAAACACTAAAGGTTTAATTACTTTAAATCACAAAAAAATGTACTTCGCGCAGACCGCATAGGAAAACGCTATTATTAGGGAAATGCGCGTGCGTCCCACGCTAAGATAGATTTCGAAGTCTACTGTCGTCCAAGCGGTACCGGGACAGCGGCTTGCCTGATACCCCGCAAGGGGAACGGGGAACTGAACCAGTTGTCGCCTATAAGAAATGGCTCGCGCGCATTCCTCGCTCTATATCCCTAACTATACGTTCCACTGCTGGACACGGGACTCTTCTAAATATTTTTTTTTTTACAATAAATAAAACAAATAAAATATTATTAATTTACAACGCTACAAGGTAGAGTATAATTAAACCTAAACTTCGAAGAACAGAGACAGAAAGTGGAATTGCCTTACAACAACATTTTTATCCCGGATTTTTTCGGCATTCGGGAAATCACTTAAATACCTGGGACGGGTTCGATTCCTGGGCCGGGAGAAATATTTGTAGTACTCGGGAGTTTGAATGTAATTTGTGGTTCCTTTTTTTTTTAACTTAAATATACTTGCGCTTGACCACTTGATACTTGACCTAGCTCTGGAGCAAAGGTAGGATCTACGATGGAACGAGCTCGCCCGGAAGATGTCTATTCAGTCGCATCTTAAAGATATTCGGGTTGTATGAGCTCGGAAACACAGTCGCAGGCAGGGCATTGAATTCCTGAGCTGTGTGCACAATAAAAGATGATGAATAGCGCTTAGTACGCCTGAAAGGAATATGTACGTACCGCCGTACGTTTGGATATCCGATGGTAAAAGGGGGCGGGCAGGATGAGTTAATGGAGCATGGGCACACGCACCGAAATATATTCTGTAAAAAACCGACAGATAGCACCTTTGCGCCGGTCTATGTGTGTGTCCATGGCATCCGCGATACAGAGTTTCCCTAGTGCGGGTCTATGATGCGGTGCGTTATTTAGTTATTTATCTGCTCCAAGTACCCAAAACAACATCACCTTTTTCTATTTTTATTCTCTTTCAAACTACATCTACATCGTTCAGGGAACACAACATTTTGTAGTTTAAAAAAATGTGTACCACTTTTAGTTTAATGATAATTTGTTTCTTCTTTCTTTCCTATTTAGATTTCGTCAAATTCTCGTACCTGCGCTGGCGCTGTGTGACGCACTGTTAACTACGCTCGGCACTCAGAATCACAGCTGCGTGATACACGTGACGCACTTCCTGTTAAGCCACGTCGA
>NW_020653945.1:950938-955935 GCF_003589595.1 Hyposmocoma kahamanoa
ACCGAGCATAATATGACACATGCTATGTAGGTATGCATACACAACAGGGTCACACTTAATGTACTTACAAATTTGAGCGTTTTCTTAGTATGGACATACCCATTTCGTCATCAATGCGGATAATATTTCTTTTTTTTTTTCAGTGTTTATTTTCTAAACAGTCCAAAATATAGGTTGCCTCATGTTTATTTTTTAAATGGCTAAAGTATTTAAATACGTAAATACCTATAAAATCACGTTGCGGTACAGGGTTAGTCGGGTGTTTAGTAGTAGTAGTAGAGAAACAGATTTCTTATAGAAGGAGTACGGTAAAGAAGTCGTTAAAAAAAATCAAAACAAAGGTCCACTGTTTCGTTGCGTGTCTTAGTTTGCATAGCGTCTGACACGGTTTCCTGGAATCGATTCGAATCCAGCCAGAACCGAAGGAATATTTTCTAAGTTTCTATCCTTGTATTAGTAATTATAACAACCTAGTGGAGTAATTTCACAAAAAATAACTGAATATCATGCTGGTGAAACGTCCTGACGTTCAATAAATTTAATTAACACATATTTACATCCAAAGCTTCGGTGTAATAAAACTGCCAATCGCGCAGTTATTCTTTATTAGTAAATGTGGATAAATTTTGAACTTTAAACGCTGTGTAGAATGATATAACTTAAAAGCGAACGTTTCTTCTTTTTCTCCTATAGATCGTATGCAATCTCCTGACGTACGCCCGTAATATTCTGGAACGTGACGGGTCTCGAGTGCTGTTCCGGCCAAGTCTCGCCCCGAGCGGCAACGACCACGATACGACGACGGCCGACGGCCCGCACTGCGGTGCCATCTTGCGGCTATTACAGCACGCCACGGCGCGTGCGCACTTACTCGCGAAGTTGCTGGCTACTGCGCAGCATCAGTTAACCAATGTGCCTACCTTGACTTCGGACGGTAAGTGTCATCCGTTAGACGCAGCCACGAGTTGAGCGAAAGTGGTTAAAAACTAAATTAATGTTTTAAGGAACAATTAATTGAAATCTATTTTTTAATAAAAGAACGGCTAATGCTAAACGATTTATTTTGAGATTTACGTTTAGGGTGAGGACAGACAGAGTTGTGAGTCGCTTTATTTGAATTGCCTAATCTACGTTGCATTTGGTTTCATATTTGCGTCCGATTTGTGTCTCACGGCGACGCAAAATGAGCTGTCTGCTGACGCGTAATTATGACTGAATTTCGATCGCATCCTGTCACAGACTGGTGCGGGTGGAAGAAGGAGTGAGGGAAGTGGTCACTTTGGTATTAGATGCAACTAAATAAAATAGTTTGGTCTGACAACTCACAGAATTACGCTCGTCTGGCCCCACCCTTCGTAATACGGAAAGGTTTATGTTTCCGTCTCGAGCAGAAATTAAAAAGCTGCTTCACGTCATTTATAGTAACAAAGGATCTTATTGCTCTTAACTAAAGAACACCCACATTTCCCAATAGTACTTAATGTATTTCAAATGTTACAGACTTGAAAAAGCTCCTTCCCCAAGACACGGCTCCCACGTCACCCGTAGAGACGCGTGCGCAAGTGGTGACCCTGCTGCGAGAGCGCGTGCACTTACGCAGACTCGAGCTGCAATACTGCGAGCATTGCGTCGAGGCGGCATTGTACCTCGTGTGGGCACACGTGCACGTCTACTTGAGGGCCAGCGTGGTCATCAACAACGTCAATGACACGAGTAAGCTACTTGTTACAAATTTGCTTCAATTTACGGGCTGTTACTTTAAGCACGGATCAATAGCTCGAGGGGATTGCTAGTCACAGAACATCACAGAACAATAAATACAGTAGAAGTCGTTAATTAGAGTCCGACACGTGCCAGCTATAGGTCTCGAAAGACTTATCTGAGTTCAGTCGGCCATTTGCGCTTTGTATGGTATGGTTGTGTCCATTGATTTAGTATATCCATAGGTTGGCCCTGATGTATTGGAGACGAGACCAAAACAAAAATACATCTGTGTGCATGTGTGCAAGATAAATAGTGTTGCGCCATCCACTGATTTAACTTTAATATCGATTAACATATTACACCGGCATTTCACTTCGTCGTATTCACCAATATGTCTTATCATTTATTATATATATATTATTATTCATTAATTATCTAAATTAATTAATGATTCAATACAAAATTAAGAAAGCTACTATCACCTTTTGGCAGTGCCATAGGATGGTAGGTAAACAATGGGGACTTTCACCCAAGATAACACTATGGCTCTACAAAACGGTGATAAGACCCATGATCAGTTACGGCGCAATAGTATGGTGGCCAGGAACCAAGCTGACGACTGCAACCAACAAGCTGGACAAATTCCAAAGACTAGCCTGCATGGCGACGATTGGCTGCATGAGGACAACTCCAACTGCGGCCCTCGAAGCGATGCTGGACCAACAATTTGCTTTCTCACTGATTTAGACTTCGACGTGACAAATAAGTCGTTTGTATGCTGCTGTGAATTGCCTGGCTGTTGGATTATTATTAAAACCTCCTTAGCACGTACTGCACTGAAAAATGTTTCCAAGTGATCTTGCGATAATTTATAAGTTGGAAGAAACTTTAATTTTTCTGACTCTATCAAATCAACATAAAGACACTTCAAAGCCATTGTATTAGACAAAAACCCGATGAAGCCAATTTTTTTACGACTCTATCAAGGATTTACAGTTGTATTTTAAATTATGGATATATCCACAGACTTTGCCACATTCAGCTATATTTATTTCAAAATTATTTTTTCTTCTTATTAGTCCAGTAGGTTTGGAGTAAATTGGCTGTGACGGACAGACGGACAGATGGACACACGAGTGATCCTATACGAGTATCGTATTTCGGAACAGAACAGAACTCTAACAACAATAAATCGCTGATTTGTTGTTGACGAGAGTAGTACTACACAAAAATCCATTAATAGTAAGACATACCCGCATGAATAATGTGGGTACAGAACCAGAACGTAGCTTTACTCTTTGCTTGCCTCTAAAGGAAAGGCATTTTTCCTCAAAGTGTTTGCTGCATATTTTTGAAAACTTTTTGGGAACCCAGTCTTCTCTCTTTAGCATTATAAGCCATTTCTGTCGTACTTCAATGTTTTGAGAAAATCTGAATCAACAAAATAATTGACATAAAAAAAAAATGGGTGCCTCAACTACGCTATTAAAAGAAATTTTCGTTTTAATGTAGACAAAAAATAATGCACTAATGCAATATTAATTAAATATAAAGTACTAAAACCAGAAATTTCTGATTCAATAATATTAAGTATGAAGATGATTTCGGCTGTATGCAAGCCACGCCTTTGCCTTTCTTTTTTTCAGTTAATGACATCTCGATAACATATTATCGATTGCGTCAATCTCTATGAAAGTGGGGTTATGAATTTCAGAAATTCACGTATTTGATATATTTTTTAATTGAATTCGTATACATTTGGGTTATTAATGCACTTGAATGGTATAATTTTATGGATATATTTATGTAAAAAACTTTTGTGGTAGTGCTTTTAGACAGCTAAAAATTTAAATAGTACTTACATGTGAAATGTACAATTCTGCGAGTTTTCCTTTTTAGATGAGTTACATCCGGGCACTGAACACGTTACCATGACTAATAAACGTCCGTTTAACACTATTTCACATTTTATAACCAATTATTTTTCAAAAATAAACGAAATTTGTTTCGTTGTCGGCTGACCCTAGGTTCATACAGGCTCATAGCGTATAATGAAGTGGTCTCGTCTCGCCCTAACATACGTGTATACTAACGCTCTTTCACTTGCATTGCCAATCTATGGGTACCATGTATACTAAATCTATGGTTGTGTCATTCTTTCGTGCAAATTCTCTAAAATTTTAAATAAATACCTTATTCTGCTGTTTTCGAGTGCAAAAACGATAGCTGCTCCAAAAATATTACCCGTGGTGGTATTTGACATCATCGAAAATTCTTATTTTTATAAATTTTCAGTTTTCTGTTTATCGAAATAATTTTTTTGTTACAACAAACGATAGTAAAGCTTTTACCCCTGCAATATGGTCGCTTCTTTTTTGGAGAACTAAATTAATAACGCCAATTCGTCGTCGTTCAGCAATTAATCTCTAGATGGCAGCACATTGATTGAAATTTCAATATAATATCAAAACGTCGTAATTTGCAATAATAGGTATTGAAATTTCAACGATATGCCAACAGGATAAAGTTAAAATATTATTTTTAAAGAAACTATGACTAATCAATATCAAGATTTTGTAGTGTTTCAAGAGTTTGCGAGTTTTGGCGACATCGTATTCGATGTAATAGTAATCGAAGCTTAAGGCATTTCCATTGTTTTTTTCTTCCGTCATCTCCACACTTAAGGCCCATTTAGATGGAGAGAGTTTCTCGTCTCGAAGATACGATTATCGAAAGAATTATAAAAAAAAATTCCTCATCTAAACATTCGCGATTATCGCCTCGCCTTTCAATATTGAACGTCTTCGTGTAAACAGAACTTGAAAGCAAAAATCGTATTTCGAGTTTTTGTGCCAGCCATTTCTACCATGAGTACAGTGCGCGAGGGTGTTAAGATGATCACTGCTTTTCTAAGACAAGAATTAAGGAAGCGAAAAGGAAAAAAAAGGGTTAAGAAATGTTATAAAATTTAAAAGAAAAAAAAAAAGTATTTCTATACAGTGCAATGAACTTAATATTATCGCAGTTCCAAATTTCAATGATTTTTGCATCATTTTGATATATTCATAGACAATACCGCAGTAATTACTGAACTCGAATGGCAATTCTCTCACTTAAAACGGTTCGAACCGATTTGTACGATAATCGTATGAACATGAAAAAATGTCATACGAGATTGTGTTTAGACAAGTCGAAAACTCGTAAGCAAGAATCTCTATACTACATATTTCTCCGTGTAAACAGTCGTTAAGTTGCTTGCGAATCTCGTATGACATAATCGTAGGCGAGATTTT
>NW_020653945.1:955945-963577 GCF_003589595.1 Hyposmocoma kahamanoa
GCGAATCTCGTATGACATAATCGTAGGCGAGATTTTAGTTCTTGCCTCAATGTAAACATGATACGACAATCTTGTGGCGATTATTGTTTACAATAATCGCGTACGATTTTTCGTCACGAAGCGTGCGATAAACTCTCTCCATTTAAATGGGCCTTAAATATCGTAGCGATGAAAAAGGTCAAAATTCAGTCTTACACCTAGATGGCGCTGATCAATAACCTGGACGTAGTTTATATTGTGTAAATGGCCGTGGATATAAATTCATTCCTCCTTAATAACAACATACATAGGTGCTAATTTTAAATTTAATGTTAAAGTTTTACTTCCGAGTCGCGATTGCGTCAATGGGTAAGGTACTCTGAACTTATTTGAATAAATAGGAATCTCCGCCTGCGACTGCTCGTTTATTGGAAAACGCGTTAAGTTTAATTTTGCAAAGCAGTTTATTTACTTAGTTAAACATTTAAAAGCATGACGCACTTTTATCGTGTTGCAGCATTGACAGTGGCGAAGGCGTGGCGCGGCGCCGCTGGCAGTGAGCTGCCCGAGTTGCGCAAAGGACTTGTCGCGGTTTTCAACGACCGATTTGCTGAACAGCTGCTCGATACTGCTAAGGTAGGTTTCCTTAGCTGCACTGAACGAGATGATTCATAATGGCTTTGTCAAGTTGTGTTCTCTTTTAGAATGTAGTATTTTCAAGCTCCAAAGCATGAAGCAATTAAAACAAATAATTTTGTTGGAATTGTTCCCAATTGATTTGTGTTAGCATTCCTGGGGTTTGAAATTTATAACAAGACAACTGGACCTTGTGCCATTAATTTCTATCAAAACAGTAAACCGAAAAAAACTGATTTACTAGAAAAGGTAAATGCATATAAATGTATGTGAAATCTAAGAAAAATAGTTTATCTATTTTATTACTTGATAAAAAAGTAAAACAATTATACCTTTTTTTTATAAAAAAATAACCAACTTCAAAAGTTTGTTCAATTGCTTCTATTTGCTAAGTTTTATTGCAAACGGTTAGCGGAAAGTGGTTGAAAGCCAATAAACCTGATTTATATATATGATGATATACTTAGAGGTGGAATATTTTCTTTGATTTTAAATGGGACGAATACTGAGGTACCCTCTTTTCAACAAAAAAAAAAGAATCATCAAAATTGGTTCACAAATGCCGGAGTAATAGCATAATATACACACAAAAAAAAGAACTTCCCCCTTTTTTGGAGTCGGTTAAAAATAAAACAAAGGCCGTTGTGATTTCTACGTATTGTCACCAAACTACAGACTCTCACTAAAGGGTATTTCCAAGTTATGTTAGTCTTTATCATTGTTTCAGAACCAAGCACCCGTCCAGCGCGGTTTTCTCGATGTCCTCCTCAAAGATATAAAAAGCATGATCCAGTTCTCGCCGCTTTAGACCAGTTATGTTAAATATAGTTGTATTATCAAGTTTTCTAATTAACATACCCATCAGTGCATTGAATAAATAAATTAATTTTTGTAATTATACTTTGACTTTATTTTTGTGTTCACCACGTTCACTCGTATGGTCTTCTAGAATTACAGCTTATTTCAAAATCCCCTAATTCATCAGGAAGATGGTTCAATACAAAATAAGTGAAACGAATCCATTACAGGCTCAATGTTGTCACGTGATTCATTCGACCAATGGAAATGGCTGAAAGTTAGACATGAGCGCCGATAATAGATCAACCGGCGGCGGCGCGCGGACAAAAAAGTATCGGCGGCGGCGGCGTTTCGGCGGCGCGAGCGCGGCCCTAAAACGAATTTGTATATCGGTATTTGTTTTTACAAAAACCAGTTATACAAATACTTTTTCAAAGGAAAAAATAAAATAACGTATTTTCTATAGTAATCAATTTTTTATCAGTTCGATCAGGCGCTCCGATCGTACGCACGCGCACGCTTCCATATTGTGTAAGTGAAAATGGCGACGCCAGAAATTGACAAATTAACTTTTTGAACAAAACATCTTTAAACATAAAGTCACTAACAAATTTTGTCGCCTATCTATGTCACCTCTGCTGAGGCCGGACGGCATGCTGGCCTATACTGCAGATGACAAGGCAAATCTTTTTGCCTCACTCTTTGCAAAGAGTTCGCATCTGGATCTAATCTTACCTCAGGCTGGCTGCACTATACACCAAAAAGAGGTACTTAGAACTCTGCGGAATCTAGACGTGAATAAAGCTAGCGGGCCAGATGGATTTCCAGCAATAGTCCTACGTAACTGTGCGCCTGAGTTGTCTCCTGTTCTCACACGCCTACGCCCGTACAGCGTCTCACTTGAGACTGGTGTAGTTCCCAAGTCGTGGAAGCTTGCAAACGTGCAACCTGCGCCGAAAAAGGGAAGCAGAGCTGACTCTGTCAACTATAGACCTATCTCAGTCGCTTCCATATTCTGCAAGACTATGGAACGTGTATTCAACAACCGTATTACAGTTCAGTGTAGGTTTGTAACGACAAAAAAACCGGATGGTTATATATACACTTCATGTAGCGCTGTCTCACAACAATTCATTTTAGGTCCTAAACTAAATCGAAATTAGAGTTTATGGTAAGGTCACTGGTAATTGGTGTAGTTCTCTGGCACATTATTTATTTATTACTACAGTCATGTATTTTAGAGTCTTGCCTCGCCCGATGTCAAAAGTATTTAATGTAACAAGTTTATATAAATAACGCACACACTCAACATAGCCCAGAACTAGGGAAACCCTGTGTCGCGGACACACACATAGACAACCACGAATTACACCCAAACTCTAGAGATAAATAATGTAATTGGTTGTGCAATGGACGTCTTTCGGCTGGAAGGATATATACATCGAGTATATAACCAGAAATAGAGACGAAATAAGGGTCGTATATTTCTAGTAACACATTAGCGATACAGCTCTTATAAATGTCAACTCCCGTTTGCACTGAAATATTGACAGGCCAACTACTGACCTGTGTGTACGTCTCCGTATATTCCAAAAAATATTCTGTAATTATTGTAATAAGATAATAACTGTAACAATGCCGTGCTGTTCTATTCGGTGGTGTGGGAAAATGTTTACAAAACAAACGGAATCACATTTCATCGGTAATTAAATATTAAATATGTAATTTTGCAATTTTCGTCCATTATAGCAAAGCTCAAGTTAACTGGTCGATTTGAAGTAAAACAGTTGACGACACTCGTCAATTGTTTCGAATTGGGGCTGGCCAATCGGAGCGCAGTTGTCACAGTAATGATTTGGCAGAATAGTTTCCAAACAAATGAAATGACATTTCGTCTCTATTTCTGGTTATATACTCGATGGATACATATAATGATTTCTTCAAAATGAAATATTTATAAGTTTATAGTTGAATGGTAAAAGACAATAGTGATATTAGCGAGAGCTATAACAGGAACTGCATTATGTAAGTGAATTCTATTGGAAATGAATTGAATTGTAAATTCTTCTGTAAACACACAAATAGTACCACTACATATGCATTCCTCCCTAGTTAATATCACATGAAGATACATACATGAAGGTCATGATTTATTTCTTCAAAGCAATGTCCAGTTTCAAGTTTCTCTTTCATAACAATAAATGACAATTTGCTAAATAACACTAACCCATTGTTTGTCAGTTGTACACAGCAACGCGGCGTCAATAAAGGTAACAATATTTTTTAAGCGACTTCAAAAAAATGAGGAGGTTGTCGAACCGATTTATTGGAAAGAGATTACCTTAGTATTGGTTCCATTTAAATTTGAAGAAAATATTCCACCTCTAAGGGTGGCAAACTAGGGGATCCGGTAACCGATTTTAATTAAACTTGACACATGAAATTCCACTAATTTGAGGTCGGTTTTTTTATCACTCCGTACTGACATTATTGGAAAGTTTTAACAAATCTAGGAGCTTGGCCCACATGCTTTACTCTTTTTTTCTGAAGAGCGGTTGAACGAGTTATTGCCAAGATTGATCCATGGTTTCGTCTTCGCTGTCTGGATCTACTTCAATGTACAACAGCCCTTCGGGTGGCAGTTCTTGTAATACTGAAACCAGAACAAAAATAATTAACGCTGTCTATGCGCAGGTGTACACAAGTGAAACTCCCGAATTTTGTTTAGGTTTGTATTGGCAATTTATACAGCGTTTTCTACACTTACTCTAGCGTCACCATGGTCGAAATTTTAAAAATGAGATTACCCAAGTAAACAGTAATTTACTTGATGCTAGTAGCAAAAAAACTAGATTTAATCGGTTCGCCGTTTTTTTTTTATAATATCAAGTGACGGGACGAACAAGTCGTGCGCCTGATGACTACACGCCTGTCCTTAACAGTTGCGGTGCAACTCAGAGCTTCAAATCGCAAAGATTTGGCACTGCCACTGCGCCCGTCACCGTGACACATAAGTTGACAAGTCCCATGTGTCTAATTTCACCAGCACCCTTACCCTTCAAAACCGGAACCCAGTAATGCTGACATAATTGCTTGGCGGCAGAAATAGGTAAGGCGGCAGTACTACCTTGGACGAACCTAAAACTGTAACGCAGTCGAAACTGACTTCATGTAGCCGAGAGTGACTACATGCAGTTAACGCGTGAAGTCGTAATCAACTTAATGCAGACTAAGAGTGTTTTACTGTATTCCAACGGCATCATCCAGTCATGAGTATCGTATGTTATCTAAGTCGTAATCTCACCTAAACAATCCTTGTTAAGATCGTTAACGTTCCCCGGCTGCACTAACAGCGACTGTCCCTGCGGTAGTTCTGTGTTCACTTGCAGAATCTTCTTGTCACTTCCGATTATTTCCTGATGTAAAAAATAGTAATTACGTAAAAATTATCCAACTAACAAAAATGTTAAGATACCTCTGTACATAGCGAGAACGATGTCCAGCAGTGGAACGGAAATGGGTTAATAATGACAAAGACAAAATTTTATTATTTGAGAAAGGTAGCGGCTAAGTACATTTACTTAAGGTAATACACACAGAGTAGATAATACTATCCCCAGAAATTCCCCGTAAAAATGATTCAAAGTGGAAGTCAAAAAACAAAATAGTTATATTTTAAAATTTTTATTTAATTGATATTCAATTATTTTTTATGTGAAATTACTCCACTAGTTTGTTATAATTATTAATACAAAGATCGAACACTCAAAAAAAAATTCCAGAATATCTCTAGCCAGGGCTGGTAGCTGTAAAGGTATTTAACTGGGTGATGAAATACTTAAGATTTCTCATAGATGGCGCTACGGCTAAAAAGTCGTTGAAAAATCAAATACACGACAAAGACACGACAACAAGTACATAGAAAAATTCGTGAGATCCGCTGGTTCGTTCCGTGGCTTAGTTGGTATAGCGTCTGGCACGGTAAGCTAGAAGACGTCGGTTCGAATCCGGCCGGATCGAAGGATTTTTTTAAAGTATTGGATCTTTGTATTAATAATTATAGTCATATTTTTACTTTAGTAATTCTAAAACTTCTATATTTTTTTAATATTTTTTTTAATATTCACACACAGACAACATCACATTCGTTGCTCTGATTCCAAAGTAAGTAGATTTGATTCCGACTGTTATGGATAGGCGCACGATTTCTTCGTTTTGGTCACTTGGTAATATAAAAAAAAGTAACTAAAGTACTTGTGTTATGGAAATCGGAAACAACGTAGACGGTACCACAGACACCTAGACCCGAAACAATAAAGAAAAGTTAATGTTTTTACATTGACCCGACCCGGGATCGAACCCGGGACCTCAGCGCAGTGTGTACAAGCCACTCTACCACTGAGGTCATCTATAATACACTATTGTAAAGCAATCGCTGGTTACATTCCAAAAATATAGAACTAAATACAATAATTTCGGCATTTTGGAGGGAGGTATTTTTCACTCTATTCTGATCATTGTTCATAACATAGCTGTGTACCACTGCAAAATGTTGTCTTGCTCTGTATTTGCGGTGATAAAAAAAAATCACTAAGGCTGTTATTTATGAAATCTTGGCACATAGTTTGCATCAGGTTTGTTGCGAAAATCAGCATAAGCTGATAATCTGCATGAATTAAAATAGTCGCATCTGTATCAGCATTTCATCGATGCTGATATTCAATGAAGATGTTAGAGTCCTGGCATGATCTAAGACGCAGGTTGGAATAATTTACAAACCTTCCAGAAACAGACTTTAAGCCGAAAAAGTAGCTCAACTGGTGTTTTTTAAATATAGCTTTGATACAATTTTAAAACAGTTAAGTTAGGCAGATTGCTTGTTTTCATGCAGATTATAACAAATGTCACAAAATCATTGAAATAACATTTTATTACAATACCAAAAAAATAGAAAGCGTTTTCATGCAAAATGGATTCAGTGAAAATATATTTTTCGAAGTCCTTGAAGACAAATGTTTTCGAGCAGTGTGTGTTGCCAGCGATGACCTACTCCTAAGGCTCTGAAACGTAGTCACTTACTGTGGGCCTCATAAAAAAGCTCAAAGTCACTCAACGAGCTACGGAGCGAGCAACGCTCGGCATTTCTCTACGCGATCGAATCAAGAATGAGGAGATCCGTAGAAGAACGAAAGTCACCGACATAGCTCAAAGAATTAGCAAGTTGAAGTGGCAGTGGGCAGGGCACATAGCTCGTAGAACTGACGGCCGTTGGAGCAGAAAGGTTCTTGAATGGAGACCACGAACCGGAAGGCGTTCAGTGGAACCGTACTAGATGGACGGATGACCTCGTAAGGGCGGCGGGTAGCCGATGGATGCACGTCGCGTCCGATCGGCTGGTCTGGAAATCTTTGGGGGAGGCCTATCTTTAGCAGTGGACTTCTTCCGGCTGATGTGACGACGATGATGAATATTTTATTACAATATCAAAAAATTGAAAGCGTTTTCTTGTAAGCGTTTTTTAAAATACGTAAAATCAGCATCTGCTGAAGTTAATGTCAAGAAATCAGCACCGCTGATGTGTAACAACCTGTATCAGCGACAACCCTGGTTTGTATAAATAAAGATAATGAGGTAAATAATATCAAATCACCTGCATAGATGACATATGAAACTGTTCAGCCTCGGTTTTGTTCTCTTTAGGCAACTCTTCAGTCTTTGTATCATTTGGAGAGGGTAACCCTTTAGTCTTGTCTTCCGTGCTGGCTTGAATGCGTATTGCCAGCTCACACAGCTGCATGTGCTTGTTTAGCTTTGATTCGCTTTGGTATCTGAAATTAAATTTTTGATTATTAAATTGTTATAAGTAACTTTAAGAATGAGGTCAGAAGCGTAATCTTGTGAGATGTGAGTCGCGTAATGTACGCTGCATTCGGTTCCATATAAAAGTCCGGTTTGTGCCACACGACGGCGCCAAATGAGTTATCTGCTGCCTCACGCGTGTAATTACAACATTGTCATATCGTAATGCCATTACTAATGTCGAAGAAGGCCTTTGGAAAGTGGCCATGATTACATATCTTGACAGTTTTAAATTTAAGTTAAATCTTCTGTCTTTTTGCACCTGTATTCATTGAGCTTCCAACAAAAGCCAATGCCTCTATTGAACATAAATTTAGTTTGTGTGACAGTCAGAGATAGGCAAGTGCCCGGGTTTTAACC